>NC_060184.1:63877947-64167947 GCF_021184085.1 Oncorhynchus gorbuscha
TATCTTGTTTGCGATGTAACCTGCCATTCATACTTCCATGCTGTCTGTCTTGGGTGTCTTGGAGATCCAGAGCGTTGATTGGTGGTTAACACTGGTTTTGGTCCGTGGTTTGCTTTATGAAATAAAAACAATGGAAACAGAATGAACAATTAGTAGAACAAAACTAAATTAGAAAAGTAGAACCACAGATGAATCGTAAAACAAAACTGTGTGTATGTGGGTGTGATTGTGTGTGTTAAACACGAGAGCTGTTGCTCACAAAAACTATTCTGTGCCAGCCATACCCAGCGATAAAACTCTGGGTCCTTGCCTACTCATAACTCCTCATAACTCAGATTTCCTCAGATCGCGTTTGTCGTGTAAGTTCAAGTGTGTCGCCTGTTGTAAAGGAGAGACCTCGCACGTGCTAGGGTCATGGCTAGAAGGGCCATGACCCTAGCGCAAATCAGATTAACATCAGATTTGACTTTTTGTAGCAGGTTAGAAATATTTACGGAGCAGGTTAGAATAATTAACCAAGCAGGTTAGGATAATTAACATAGCAGGTTAGGAAAATTAATGTAGCAGGTTAGGAGAATTAATGTAGCAGGTTAGGAGATTTAATGTAGCAGGTTAGGAGAATTAACGTAGCAGGTTAGGAGAATTAACGTAGCAGGTTAGGAGAATTAACGTAGCTGGTTAGGAGAATTAAGGTAGCAGATTAGGAGAATTAACGTAGCAGGTTAGGAGAATTAACGTAGCAGGTTAGAAGAATTAACGTAGCTGGTTAGGAGAATTAACGTAGCAGGTTAGGGGAATTAGGTTAAATGCAAAACATTTCAACGTTTGACTTGATCCCTTCTAGCCGCGTTAGGGCTTTGGGAGCGTTTCAGGAATAATTTTACGGCGGCGGGCAGGAGTCAGAGGCGTGATTAACTGGTCTCTGTCTGTAGATTCCCTCTCAGTTCCCCAGCTATCGGAAATATGTTAAAAACCAGTGGTGGAAAAAGTACCCAATTGTCATATTTGAGTAAGAGTAAAGATACCTTAAAAGAAAATGACTCAAGTAAAAGTGAAAGTCACCCAGTAAAATACCACTTGAGTAAAATTCTAAAAGTATTTGGTTTAAATATACTTAAGTATCAAATGTAAATGTTATTGCTAAAATATACATAAGTATCAAAAGTAAAAGTATAAATTAATTCAAATTCCTTATATTAAGCAAACCAGACAGCACAATTCTTGTTTTAATTTACGGATAGCCAGAGTCACACTCCAACACTCAGACATTAATTTACAAATGAAGAATTGTGTTTTTTTTTTTTTTTTTTTGCATTTTCCTATTAAGAACATTCAAAACAAAAGTGAAAGGATATTAGACAACGATAGGACAGAGTGACAGTAACAGACGAACGTAACAAAAATAAATTATAATTATAGTTATATAAACAAACATACAATAATAAAATATAATTTAAAAAATGTTAAAAAATTTAAAAATAAAAATAAAATAACGAGACATTGGATCACCTGCCGTAGGCTACATGATATACATTACGTGTGAAACATTATGTGAGGATTATATATAGATTCAATCAATAAGATGTGGGGGGAGATTTTCTATATAGTCAATAAAAGGTTGCCAAATTCTGTAAAATGTCTTTAACTTATTCCTCAAGCAGTAAGTGATTTTCTCCAAAGGGATACAACTATTAACTTCCGAAAGCCACATTGCAACTGGCAGGGAGGAATCCAATTTCCATTTCAAGGCAATACATTTCTTGGCAATCGCTAGCAATATTTCTGTTAGCTTTATAGTATGGCTTTGCCTAAGATTGGTGTTAGTAAAGTTACCCAGTAGACAGACCTCCGGGTCTAAAGGGAATTTAACCCTGTGAATTGAGGATATGGTATCGCATACCCCCTGCCAGAAACCGTGTAGTTTTGAACACTGCCAAGTGGAATGGAGGAATGTTCCTTCATCTGAGCCACATCTAAAACATAGGGAGGAGATATCTGGGTTGAACCTGTGCAGTCTAGATGGGGTGATATAGAGCTGATGGAGGAAATTAAACTGGATCAGTCTGTATCTGGAGTTCAATGTGGATGTAACCCCATCCCTGCACAGGTCACTCCATAGATCCTCATCAAGATCAATACCCAGATCTCTCTCCCATCTAAGTCAGGGTTTATCTAGCCCAGGCAGTGTTAGTCCTGACAGAAGAGCATTGTAAACACGGGAAATGGTCTTGAACAGTGGTTGGTCTGCGTGTCAGAGTTGTTCAATAGGTGACATCTTAGGTAGGTTCCATTGTCCCTTGAGAGTCACCCTAATAAAGTTTCGTAGTTGTAGGTAGCTAAAGAAGTCCCTGTTAGGCAAGTGGTATTTCTGTTTCAGCTGTTCAAAAGACATAAGAACTCCCTTCCCGTAACAATGTTCCAGAAGAGTGATCCCCTTATCAGACCATGGTCTAAAGTTACTATTCTGGAAAAACATAGGGATCAATCTATTGTTCCATAAAGGGGTTTTAGGGGAAAGGAATCCCCCTCGTCCGAACAGCTCATGCAGTTTGCACCATGCCAGGACAGAATGTATGATTAAAGGGTTGTCTGTGATGGTTTTTATAGATTTTCTGTCCCATTTGTAAAACAAATCTGCCCCAGTGTCATCATTTACCTCAAGCTTTTCAATGTTCAACCATGAGGGAGAGGGACCATTGTCAAACCTCTGAGCCAGAAACCTAGACTGTGCAGCCCAGTAGTACATTCTAAAATTGGGGAGGTTTAAGCCCCCTTGACTGTAATCAAGGGTCAGTTTATCCAGGCCAACCCTAGGGGTTTTGCCGTGCCAGATAAACCATCTGGTCAGCTTCTCGAGAGAGGGAAAAAATGCTGCGGGAACAGGGATAGGGAGAGATTGAAACAGATATAGAAACCTGGGCAGGACATTCATTTTAATTACATTGATTCTACCCAGTAGAGTGAGAGGTAAGTCCATCCATTTACAAAGGTCAACCTCCACCTTTTGCAACAAACTGGCCAGATTGAGTTTATAGAGGTTGTTCAGATTTCCATCCACCATTATGCCCAAATATGTGAAGCCCATAGGCGACCATCTAAAAGGTAACTTGTGCTTGATGGTATGATGGTCAAAGACAGACAACGGTAAGATTTCGCTTTTATCAAGATTGACCTTATATCCAGAGAAAGAACTATAACACTGTAGTAGGATCTGCAAGTGAGAGAGGGAGTGTTCTGGGTTTGTTAGGAATAAGATAAGGTTGTCCGCAAAGAGTGATAATTTATGGGTATGGGGGCCCACCTCAAAGCCATGTATGTCAGGGCACGTTCTAATAGCCTCAGCCAACGGTTCAATGGCGAGGGCAAAGAGGTGGGGGCTAATTGGGCAACCTTGTCTGTTCCCCCTATAAAGAGGGAAAGAGGAGGAAGTAATCCCATTGGTAGCAATCCTAGCTTTAGGAGATTTGTAGAGTGATTTTATCAAATTTACAAACACGGTACCTAAACCCAAACTTTTCCAAGACGCGAAAGAGGTATGGCCATTCAACCCTATCAAAGGCCTTTTCAGCGTCGAGGGAGACTGCGACACCAGGTATTTTGTTTTTGTTAGCAAGGTGAATTATATCAAAGAACCTTCTGAGATTATTGGAGGACAATCTATTAATTATGAAGCCAGTCTGATCTGGGTTGACCAACAGGGGAAGACATGACTCCAGTCTCTTAGATAGCATCTTGGTGACCAGTTTACAATCTGTGTTAAGGAGAGAGATTGGTCTATAGGAGGCGCTCGCTGTCTTCCCCTGACAGGCATGGGAGGTTGAGAGAGGAGAGAAAGGAGTCTATCTCTGATAGATCATCGCTTGATTGGGAAGTGTAGAGGTCTTCATAGTATTATTAATTTCAGTAGGGTCGAAAGATATCTCTTTAGTGAGAGTTTCTATGGCATTAATTGTCCTCTTACTTTCCTCTGCTTTCAGTTGCCATGCCATAACGCTGTTTTGATTTAGCAATGGCCCTCTCAGCTTGATATGTGTTCAGAATATTATATTTAAGTTTTTTATTTACCAAAAGCCTGTATAGATCTTTAGTCGGGCCTCTTTGGTAGGTTTTCTCTAGATCGGAGATTTCAGATTCAAGAGCACTCAGTTCCGCACCGTGTTTTATCTTCAGCCCTTTAGTATAGGAAATAATCTGTCCCCTCAGGTAGGCCTTCAATGTGTCCCAAAGAATGAAGCTGTCAGGAGCAGAGGGTTTGTTTGTCAAAGTAAAAATATTGATCTGCTCTTTGATGAATGCACAAAATTCAGGTTTCTTTAGAAGTGTAGAATGTAGTCTCCATCTATATGCTCCATTTACCTTGGTAGGAATGGAGATTGATAATACCAGAGGAGAATGGTCACTAAGCAATCTGGGGAGATACTCGACATCTAACACTCTATGAAACAGTTGTGTCGAAAGTAAAAAGTTATCTATGCGTGTGTGTGTCTTGTGTGGGTGTGAATAAAAAGAGTAGTCCCTATCCTGTGGGTGCAACTGTCTCCAGACGTCTAGTAAATTGAGATCTTTCATGAATGACATGGTGAGCTTGCTGGCTTTGGTAAGAAGGGGGTTTATCAGAAGACCTATCAAGAACTGTATCTAAGCAAAAATTAAAATCTCCTCCAACCAGTAGCCATCCTGGTGGTGCTTGAGCAACCTGAAGGAAGACATTCTGAATAAACATATGGTCATCGAAGTTAGGAGCATAAATATTCAATAGGGTCCAAGACTCTGAAAACATATGCCCCTGCACCAAAACAAACCTGCCAGAGGGATCAGAGATGGTGTTGTTGACGCAGAAGGGGATGTGTCTACTTATCAAAATTGCAGTTCCTCTTGCTTTGGAGTTAAAAGAGGATGCAAAAACTTGTCCTACCCATTCCCTCTTCAATTTCTTGTCTTCACTGCCTGTAAGATGTGTTTCTTGTAAAAACACAATGTCAGCCTTTGATTTCTTAAGGTATGTATAGACTCTTTTCCTTTTAATCAGGCTGTTAAGACCTTTTACGTTGAATGTGACATATTTTAGTGGATTAAGCATAGGTTGGGTTTCAAATATGTAACTGAATAGAAATCTATCATATGCAGATAATTAGGAAATGTTTAAACTTTGGTTTGAGCACAAAAGTGACCTGTGTGTCTCTTTAGGGAGGAAACAATAAACATAGAAAAAAGGAAGAAGAAAAAAATACTAAAAATCCCACCCACCCCGATTGTCAGACTAGAACAACAGTCCCAACAATCAAACATGAATACACTTGTAGAGATACGTTGCTGCTCGCTTTCCATCTTGCTCTTACTAGCTAAACCTTGGCGTAAACTAAAACCTGCGAGCTCTCTAAATTGAAAACAAACGTTGTGAATAGATATTTATGGCTGAATATTTACTGCCCATGGTAAGGGCTGCTTGAGTCTCTTTACAAAAGATTAACATAAATGAGGGGGAAAGCAGTGGGCATAAACCCACGTATTGCTTCGCCCAGTAGATATGGACTAAACCAAAATATACTCTCCTGTAAATGTAATAGAACTCACCCCGGGAAGATACGGTTAGTTGAAAATGTACAAATCAATTAAAGTGACCGGGAGATACCAGCAGTTCAATCCGGATAAGAGAAAACAAACGAACTGCATTTTATCCCCTAGAGAGACCGTCCTGGCTCAGACTCAAACGTTGCTCAGTTCTTTGAGAAAAGTGTGCACTTATCCCGGTGTGTTGAAGAGATGGCTTCGGCCTTTGTACTGAACTTTCATCCGCGCAGGGTGGATGAGGTAGCCGGTGATGTTCTTCTCCTTCAGTGCTTTGGCGGCAGGTCTGAACTGCTTGCGGCGTCTGGCGAGTTCCGCGCTCATATCCGGGAAAAGGCTGACCCTCTTCCCATCGATGGCGATGTCCCCTTTGGCTCTTGCGAGTTGCAGTATCTTCTCTCTGTCTTGGAAACGGAAGAACCTGATCAGGACGGCTCGTGGGGGCTCATCTGGCCGGGGTTTCGGCGCTGATGTTCTGTGGGCGCGTTCGATTTCCAGCGGCTTGGTGAAGTTGGTTATGCCTAGGACCTCCGGGATCCATTGAGTGAAGAAACGGACCGGGTCACGGCCCTCGCTGTCCTCTTTCAATCCCACCACACGGATATTACTACGTCTACTCTGGTTCTCCATCTGATCTACGTTGTTTTTGAGGTAGGCATTGTCCTTTTGCAGTTGTGTCAAGACCTGGTCATGTCTAGCGATGGTATCTTCAACTGTGCTAATACGCAGCTCTGCCTCAGTCGTTCTCAAAAGGAGATCATTCATGGAGGATTTCAGGTCGTCAATGGAAGAATGGAGTTCAGCTGATTTCTTATCGATTTTCAGAGAAAGACCTCCGTTACCATCCTGAATTTCCCGGAGGAGAGTAGCCAGCATGTCGGCAGGCTCGCAAGAGGCTGCTGAGAGCAACAGTCTGGAACTGTCATCTGAGTTATGAGGGATAATGCTAATCTTGCTAGCTGTAGCGTTATCGTTATCTTGGGAATCAACAACGTTTTGGTCGTCCTTCTTGCCTCTCGGTCGGAGGTCCATGGCTCTTTGGGAAGGTAAGTACTTGACAATTTATCAGCCAATGTTAGAATATTGTTTCAACGTTGTTATTTAGGTAAAAATAGAATAACTATGAAGAGCTCGGTTTGTCAACGTCTGCTCAGCTCCGCGGCATCACGTGTCCCCGTAGCAAAGTTTAATATCAGCTGTATACATGCCCCGTAAAATGAGCCATTTTCAAAGAATTGCCATTTTGACCACTATATTTCCTCTGAGAGTTTCCTTTCCCATCAGTGAGACTGCGCCGCTACGATCCTTCATCAATCACTCTCCCTAGTCACCCTCTGCCGAAGAATTGTGTTTAATGAGCGTTTGTGTTTAATGAGTCCGCCAGATCAGTGGCAGTAGGGATGACCAAGGAAGTTCTCTTGATAAGTGTGCGAATTAGACAATTGTCCTG
This sequence comes from Oncorhynchus gorbuscha, assembly GCF_021184085.1. NCBI lineage: Eukaryota > Metazoa > Chordata > Actinopteri > Salmoniformes > Salmonidae > Oncorhynchus > Oncorhynchus gorbuscha. Next base: position 63,884,966 of record NC_060184.1, read on the forward strand.
TCCTTCTAAGCATTCAAAATCTAACAAGTACTTTTGGGTGTAAAAAAAATAAAACATTTGGATGTAGTGAAGTAAAAAATAAAGTTGGCAAAAATATTGTTATGCAGGTGAGTGAGGACCCAAAAGCGACTTAACAGAAACTGAGTTTATTAAAGTCCAAACAGAGAAAACATAATCCTCAATCCTTTACAGGAAATGTCCAAACAGGGAAAACATAAATCCTCTTTAGTTGTTGAGGAGAATTGCAGGATAAGCGGCAACAGACTGCAGGTCCCTTCGGGTAGGCGCGGGCCGTAGCGGACAGAGACACCTGCTCACATGCAGCATCTGATGAAAAGGCAAAACACGACAGGACGGAACAAGGACACAGCAAACAAGAATCCGACAAGGACAGAGGCAGAAACCGAGAGAGAAATAGAGACCTAATCAGAGGGCAAAATAGGGGACAGGTGTGAGAGAGTAAACGAGGTCGTTAGGAGAATGAGGAACAGCTGGGAGCAGGAACGGAACGATAGAGAGAGAGAGGGATAGAGAGAGAGAAAGAAACCTAATAAGACCAGCAGGGGGAAACGAAGAGAAGAGAAAGCACAGGGACAAGACATGACAATACATGACAATACATGACAAATATAAATAGTAAAGTACAGATACCCCCAAAAATGACTGAAGTAGTTCTTTCAAGTACTTTTACTTCAAGTACTTTACACCACTTTTAAATACACATCAAATCAGACGGACAGCGATACTAAACTGGACAAATAATAAAAAACGAAGTTGCTGCCCAATCAAGGCAGAGGAGAGCTGGGAGTGTCTATATAGGAGATGTAAAGTCACAGTAGCGGAGTAGGGAGGTTGGTTGGCATTATACAATGTGCTGGAGTTGCACTTTGGTTATTGTAGGAACACCATCGACTGGCCCAGCTATCGACCCAGAAATCATAGACTTTGTTACCCTATCTGTTGCCAGAGTAGGGTAACACACACACACACACACACAGACATCGCCGACACACAATCACAATAATAATTAATGACAGAGGGCTGAGCCAGTGGCCAGGGCTGTTATGCTAAATTACTCTTTGCTAACAAGGCGTCCTTGTGTTATGCCAGTGATTATGACTGAGTAAGCACTGTTCTTACCAAACAATTACAGCCCAGACCCATCCATCACAGCACAGGGACGGGGGGACTGGACCCATCCATTAGTGGATGAACAGGGGGGGGGGGGGTGGGTACGGTTCAGAGATTGAGCTGTTTCTCTGATTAATTTTGAGTATGCCAATTCAAGGAATTTAAAAAAGAGAGTTGATGGGAGTGTAAGTGTGATTGAAAATGAGAGAAAGAGGAGTATACAGTATAAGAGAATATTATACGATTGGTTTGTATGAGGATCATAGATTGATATTTTAGTGAAGTTGTTATCAGTAAGGCAATACTGGGGACTCCGGGGACTTAGTGTGTTTAGTTGTGTTGTACCATAGGGAGTTGTAGTTTTTGTTGTTGCAGTGGTATGTCGTGTCTCACCTCTTACTAAACATCTGGAAACAGCAAGTCCCAGAAGCCACCAGGATGAGCAGCAGCAGAGGGATGGTGGGGATGATTACATAAACCAGCAGCATACCTGCAGAAGGAGGAAAGAGCAGAGATGGAGCTCCAGAGAGGCTATTTCAGTAATTACACTCTAAACACTGTCTTACATTCCATATCATCGCTACACCACGTATCACTTTCTGGTGTCCTGCCATACCATTTAATTGTCTCAACTCCCTGTCTCACCTCCACCTCTCACCTGAGGATCCAGCTATGACTACGTGTGGGGCGTCGTCCTCACTTGGTCCGGATTGTTTGACCTCATCTGCCTGCACCACCGCCACATCTGGGACGGACACACAAAGATACTAAATCAAAAAGAGATATACTAACTGATACCCTTATGCAGTCAACCATGCTGACCTCCAGGAGTGGGGCTGATGTGGCCAGGCTATGCCCCAGTGTGTGCCTCCTCACCTGGGTCACGAGCTCCAGGCCTGTCCCCCTGCTCCTTCCCCAGACGGCTCTCTGGATCAACATCAGAATCAGAAAAAAATGTATTAAACAAAACTGATATGCATTTCTGTTAGTGTAATGTTTTACCAGGCTAAAGCACAATTGGATCACAATTGGATATCACAAAATTGGTAGAAATAAATAAATACATAATAATAATAATTCAAAAAAATATATATAACAACCTTTTAAAAGGGAAACGTATAGAACACTCCACAAAACACACAGTACCTGTGTGATGCTGCGTACCTGTGTGATGTTGTGTACCTGTGTGATGCTGCGTACCTGGTTCGTACTTGCAGATGAAGTTGTGCTTCATGTTGCACCTGTCATCATTCCACTGGTACATGTAGGCCCCGCCCAGCCCGTGGAGCGCTGTAGGCTGGTGGTACATCACTACACACGCCTCCCCTCCGCACGACGGCTCGTCAAAATACCAGTTCCTAACACACACAATCACACACAATAATACACATATTCAAATTAAAACACAGACATACACAAAAGCCTCACCAAAGTAACAGTTGCTGTGTGAAACATACACACCTGAATTGGGACACACTCCCATCGGTCCAGAGGTAGAGGTCAGGACAGGAGGCGAAGCCGCCGTTTTCCTGTGTGTGTTCTCCTTCTGTCCTCATCAACCCAATCCAGAAATCACCGTCTGCTATTCCTCCATTACCGGTACCTGCTCCTTCCCCCGTTTCTGTCCCTACTCCTGTTGAGGAGGTCCGAAGCTCCTGTAAGAAATAATATATATATTGTAACTATATTATAAGTAAATAAGAAATTTATTAACAAGTTCATGATTGGAGCACTTTGAGGAGATGTTTTTGGTGTTGTTGTTTGTACTGTCACACACACTAGTGCAAACGCAAACGCACACACACACACACACACACGCACACACACACGCACACGCACACGCACACACACACACACACACACACACACACACACACACACACACACACACACACACACACACACACACACACACACACACACACACACACACACACACACACACACTGACCTGTAGCAGGTGTTCTATGTGTCTCTGCTCCGCAGCGCTCTCTACACTCAGCAATGACCCTCCGTCCATCTCACATGCCTTTCTGGCCTCGCTGAATGCAATCCGGCTGGTCATTTCCCGGAAGTAGGCGATCTTATAGCATGGATGCTCCTCCCCTCCCTGACACACCGTCTGACCTGGAGGCAAAATCTATCCACTGATTGCATGTAGGGCTCACACAATTACCTTCTAACCATGTAACCGACGGTTATGGATGAAGATCAGAATGCCCCCCCGCATCAGCAGCACACATAGAAATAGAATGAGTAGAAGGGTCTTGGAACCTCTGGCTAATTGACTGGTAAAATCATGGGTACACTCAAAATTGCTGCCTGGTATTGTGATGCAAAAATGTTCATGGGAATGTTATAGGGCTGTGGCGGTCATGGAACTTTGTTATCCGGTGATTGTCAAGCAAATAACTGCCGGTCTCAAGGTAATTGACATAAATACCTTTGGCATCTCCTTACTTCCATGCCTACAAGCCTACAAGCCACTGATGCAGACCTTTGGAACATCTACATTTTTTAAAAGTATAATAAATCCATTTATTATATGGAAAAAGGTTGCATGAAAGGCATGAGCTTTGCTTTGTTTTTTTTGTGCAGCCTGTACACCCTTCAACAGTCTATCATTCACATTTAGACAAACACTTGATAATGCCTTGAATTTCCCGGCGGCATCCCCTTTGCTTGGCCATAATGCCCCCTAAAAATATATATGCCTTTTGCGGCCAGTGGCCATTGTGCCCTTGGGCCAAATCTAATAATTATAATTCCCTTCTCCCGGCTGTGTGCTCTGAAGCAGCTCTCACTCACATGGCTGTCTGACATATCTAAATTCTTATTAGCCAATGCCCATCACATGATAGGGTCCTTCTCACGGGCTACAAGTGAAGACGCACATGTGTGCGTTTTTGGCCAATTCCGAGGCGCATATTGAAGATATTGTCCACATTTCCTTTGTCAGCCAACAAGATGAGTAGGCCTAACAGACAGCAAAAGCACTAGCCTATGTCAATCTACTATCCACCGTAGTACAAAGAGTTGACCTATTCTATTCTGTGCGAGAAATACAGTGCCTTGCGAAAGTATTCGCCCCCCTTGAACTTTGCGACCTTTTGCCACATTTCAGGCTTCAAACATAAAGATATAAAACTGTATTTATTTGTGAAGATTCAACAACAAGTGGGACACAATCATGAAGTGGAACGACATTTATTGGATATTTCAAACTTTTTTAACAAATCAAAAACTGAAAAATTGGGCGTGCAAAATTAAATTATGTTTGAAGCCTGAAATGTGGCAAAAGGTCGCAAAGTTCAAGGGGGCTGAATACTTTCGCAAGGCACTGTAAATATTCCAAGCATAGTCTGGGACAGTTGAGGGATGGGATAGATCCCAAATTTATACAATCACTAGCATCAAAAAAAAACATTTTAAAAGCAATGAGGCTGAGGCAACGAATCAGAACTATTAGCTTAAAATGTTCATAAACTATGAGGCTATTTCTTCACATTATAAGTGCAGCAATGCGCATACAGGAAAGCTCAAATGTTCCAAAATGCAATCCATTAGCGGGAAAACACAAATCTCAAAAGTGGAGCCCAGGCTCTGTCGCAGCCGGCCGCGACCGGGAGGTCCATGGGGCGACGCAAAATTGGCCTAGCGTCGTCAAGGGTTAGGGAGGGTTTGGTCGGTAGGGATATCCTTGTCTCATTGCGCACTAGCGTCTCCTGTGGCAGGCCGGGCGCAGTGCACGCTGACCAGTTCGCCAGGTGTACGGTGTTTCCTCCGACACATTGGTGCGGCTGGCTTCCGGATTGGATGCACACGGTGTTAAGAAGCAGTGCGGCTTGGTTGGGTTGTGTTTTGGAGGACGCATGACTCTCGACCTTCGTCTCTCCCGAGCCCGTACGGGAGTTGTAGCGATGAGACAAGACAGTAACTACTAACAATTGGATGCCACGAAATTGGGGAGAAAAAGGGGGTAAAACATTTTAAATACACAAACAAAACATATAGGCCTATGGGCTGAGGTGTGCGACTATGATTTGAAAAAGTCGGGGGGGGGTAATGCACTGTTTTTTGCCTTACTGCACACAAACTGGGCATCATTCACAAGTGATAGGCTAATATTGTCACCCATCAGACTATTCTTGTTTTAATATATACTAAATAATATAATATACTATATACACATATATTAAATAATATATGTGTGAAATTAGTTTTGATTTAGAATGGACCATTATTATGCACCTGTGTCAAAACGGGGAAAAATACATGGCATCTAGGCATTTAAATGGTGAATGGAGGATGCTTTTTCCGTGGTTTATTTTCATTTCAGCCAGGTATATGCCAGAGTGATTAGAAGGATAATAGAGTGCTGAGTACCAGGCAGTTAGCAAGTTTGATAGGCTATAAAAGACCTTCAGCAGCATCAGAGCTTGGAGAAGCCAAATTACTGTGACTAAACGGTCACATGGAATTTGACTGCTGTCATGACTCATGACCACCAGTGTGGTGGTAATACTGTCACCGCAACAGCCCTAGAATGTTTATTCAGATGATGTTAACGTATGTGGCACAGGCCACGGAATGTATTTTTTGTAATGCAACTTGAGTTGAATCAACAAATCAAATCAAATCTAAATTTATTTGTCACATACACATGGTTAGCAGATGTTAATGCGAGTGTAGCGAAATGCTTGTGCTTCTAGTTCCGACAATGCAGTAATAACCAACAAGTAATCTAACTAACAATTCCAAACTACTGTCTTATACACAGTGTAAGGGGATAAAGAATATGTACATAAGGATATATGAATGAGTGATGGTACAGAGCAGCATAGGCAAGATACAGTAGATGGTATTGAGTACAGTATATACATATGAGATGAGTATGTAAACAAAGTGGCATAGTTAAAGTGGCTAGTGATACATGTATTACATAAGGATGCAGTCGATGATATAGAGTACAGTATATACGTATGCATATGAGATGAATAATGTAGGTTAAGTAACATTATATAAGGTAGCATTGTTTAAAGTGGCTAGTGATATATTTACATCATTTCCCATCAATTCCCATTATTAAAGTGGCTGGAGTTGAGTCAGTGTCAGTGTCAGTGTGTTGGCAGCAGCCACTCAATGTTAGTGGTGGCTGTTTAACAGTCTGATGGCCTTGAGATAGAAGCTGTTTTTCAATCTCTCGGTCCCAGCTTTGATGCACCTGTACTGACCTCGCCTTCTGGATGATAGCGGGGTGAACAGGCAGTGGCTCGGGTGGTTGATGTCCTTGATGATCTTTATGGCCTTCCTGTAACATCGGTTGGTGTAGGTGTCCTGGAGGGCAGGTAGTTTGCCCACTGTGATGCGTTGTGCAGACCTCACTACCCTCTGGAGAGCCTTATGGTTGAGGGCGGAGCCGTTGCCGTACCAGGCGGTGATACAGCCCGCCAGGATGCTCTCGATTGTGCATCTGTAGAGGTTTGTGAGTGCTTTTGGTGACAAGCCAAATTTCTTCAGCCTCCTGAGGTTGAAGAGGCGCTGCTGCGCCTTCTTCACGATGCTGTCTGTGTGAGTGGACCAATTCAGTTTGTCTGTGATGTGTATACCGAGGAACTTAAAACTTGTTACCCTCTCCACTACTGTTCCATCGATGTGGATAGGGGGGGTGTTCCCTCTGCTGTTTCCTGAAGTCCACAATCATCTCCTTAGTTTTGTTGACGTTGAGTGTGAGGTTATTTTCCTGACACCACACTCCGAGGGCCCTCACCTCCTCCCTGTAGGCCGTCTCGTCGTTGTTGGTAATCAAGCCTACCACTGTTGTGTCGTCCGCAAACTTGATGATTGAGTTGGAGGCGTGCGTGGCCACGCAGTCGTGGGTGAACAGGGAGTACAGGAGAGGGCTCAGAACGCACCCTTGTGGGGCCCCAGTGTTGAGGATCAGCGGGGAGGAGATGTTGTTGCCTACCCTCACCACCTGGGGGGCGGCCCGTCAGGAAGTCCAGTACCCAGTTGCACAGGGCGGGGTCGAGACCCAGGGTCTCGAGCTTGATGACGAGCTTGGAGGGTACTATGGTGTTGAATGCCGAGCTGTAGCCGATGAACAGCATTCTCACATAGGTATTCCTCTTGTCCAGATGGGTTAGGGCAGTGTGCAGTGTGGTTGAGATTGCATCGTCTATGGACCTATTTGGGCGGTAAGCAAATTGGAGTGGGTCTAGGGTGTCAGGTAGGGTGGAGGTGATATGGTCCTTGACTAGTCTCTCAAAGCACTTCATGATGACGGAAGTGAGTGCTACGGGGCGGTAGTCGTTTAGCTCAGTTACCTTAGCTTTCTTGGGAACAGGAACAATGGTGGCCCTGTTCCCAAGAAAGCTAAGGTCACAGCACATATTGATGGGTACACTTCCTGCTTTTTCTTCCTGCTTTGACTTCCTACTCTGCTCAATGCAATGGCCACCAGTCCACTCACTATGCTATCACTGACTCGAATGGGGACGCCCGTTCCGTTCCTTCTATTCCTATGGCAGCACATGCAGTCAGGAGTTGGAGGAGAGCCGAAAATGTGCGTCTTCAAAAAAGAAGTATATTCAAACAATTATTTCAGTGACCGCGGTCACTTGGCTGGCCAATTACCGTCATACTAAATTCCATCACCGTCACAGCCCTAATTGTAAGTAGACAATTTACATAAGGATGATTAATTAATCAATGAACAATTATGTCAAATCTATCTGTGTCAGTTGTATGCAATAGGAGTCAATTTATCTACCGTATGCCGGTAATCTAATGTGGACAGACTACGTAACATATATGGTAGTAATTTACGTGAGATTTTCAGTTCAGTATGCCAGTAATACAGCCAATGCCATCAAGTAATGATTCCACCACCGTTTCAAAATCAAGTTACTTCCTTGAACTCTCTTCTCATTCCTGTGGCCGTGGCTGTGTTTGTCTTTTCCTCCCTCCATCTATCTGACAAACCATCCATCATCTAATCAGTGATCAGTAAATCCACCATACTACTGTATCTACACCCAATCAGCCCCTCCGCCGGTCAGTACATCCATCAACCAGTCCACAAATCAACCAACCCACCTGTCAATCAACCACCTCACCAAACAACTGATTTATCAATCTATAAATCAGTTCATATTAGTGATAACTACACCTCAGTGACTCTCTGTTGATCTTAAGAAGTGGTTTGAAGGTCTTCAGTGAATGCAAACATCTCCATTGAACTTATCAGTTGTACACAATCCCTCAACCCCCTCCCACACACACACCCTTAACGACTCTTGGCTTCCTGCCAAAAGGATGTGGTCATCGCATTCGCATCCTCTCAGTCCCTTAGAATTTACCGTCAAACTTTCCTAGTGTGGTCAATATCCTCTGTCAATCAGGAAGTGACTCTAGCTAACTGACTGTAGTAACAGGGCTGCTGATCACACTGTAGGCTGGAGGCCCACTTCTAGAACAGCCTTGTTTACCGCTCACAAACAGACTTTTACTGGATGTGTTCACACACTGATATTACATTTACAGTAAGCAGCAGTCAGGCTGTACTGTACTCATACACAAACACAGAGTAGACACACCCACAAACACAGAGTAGACACGTGTACTTTCACAAGTATGCACACACACAGGTACACACATACACACAAATATAATCTCACACATGCAGCACACAATATCCAGCATTATAAAGCTGTGCTCCAAGATTCTGGACTGACTCATAAAAACCATGTGTGTGTGTGTGTGTGTGTGTGTGTGTGTGTGTGTGTGTGTGTGTGTGTGTGTGTGTGTGTGTGTGTGTGTGTGTGTGTGTGTGTGTGTGTGTGTGTGTGTGTGTGTGTGTGTGTGTGTGTGTGTGTGTGTGTGTGTGTGTGTGTGTGTGTGTGTGTGTGTGTGTGTGTGTGTGTGTGTGTGTGTATGTGTGTGTGTGTGTGTGTGTGTGTGTGTGTCATGCATGCATGCGTGCATCAGTGAATAATACCAGTGATTAATACACAGGCAGTTAAAGAGGCCTAATAATAACATTAGCAGTGTGGCCAGGAGGTACTTTAAATGATTGGCTGCCTGGTCTAGATCAGATCTGCACTATCATCACTTTGGAACCCAGTAATGGTACCGGGGCGCACAGACGACCAACAGACTCAGCATTTTCACCTCCTTGCTCTCTTTCTTCCTCTCTTCGTTCATTCCCTCCATCCATCCTGCCTCATCTTCCTGTTCTGATACCTCAAAATTCTTCTTCTCAACCCAAAGCGTCATCGTTTTCCTTTCTCCCTTTTTCTTTCTTCCTCTCTCGCTCTCTCTCCTTTATGCATTTGTTCCCTCTATCCAGCCTCCTTTGCTCTGATTCCTCAGATCCACATTTTCATCAGTTCTTCCCTTTCTTTTCCTCTAACAGCCTCCTCTTCCTTCACCTCCTTCTTCACCTCCTCCTTCACCTCTTCCTTCACCTCCTCCTTCACCCCTTCATTCACCTCCTCCTTCACCTCTTCCTTCACCTCCTCCTTCACATTTTCCTTCACCTCCTCCTTCACCTCCTCCTTCACCCCTCCCTTCACCTCCTCCTTCACCTCTTCCTTCACCTCCTCCTTCACCTCTTCCTTCACCTCCTCCTTCACCTCTTCCTTCACCTCATCCTTCACCTCCTCCTTCACCTCTTCCTTCACCTCCTACTTCACCTTTTCCTTCACCTCCCCCTTCACCTCCTCCTTCACCCCTCCCTTCACCTCCTCCTTCACCTCTTCCTTCACCTCCTCCTTCACCTCTTCCTTCACCTCCTCCTTCACCTCTTTCTTCACCTCATCCTTCACCTCCTCCTTCACCTCTTCCTTCACCTCCTCCTTCACCTCTTCCTTCACCTCCTCCTTCACCTCCTCCTTCACACCCTTCCTTCACCTCCTCCTTCACCTCTTCCTTCACCTCCTCCTTCACCTCTTCCTTCACCTCCTCCTTCACCTCTTCCTTCACCTCCTCCTTCACCTCTTCCTTCACCTCTTCCTTCACCTCCTCCTTCACCTCTTCCTTCACCTCTTCCTTCACCTCGTCCTTCACCTCCTCCTTCACCTCTTACTTCACATCTTCCTTCACCTTCTCCTTCACCTCCTAAGCTCAGTTGTAGCTCAGTTGGTAGAGCATGGTGCTTGTAACGCCAGGGTAGTGGGTTTGATCCCCGGGACCACCCATATGTAGAATGTATGCACACATGACTGTAAGTCGCTTTGGATAAAAGCGTCTGCTAAATGGCATATATTATTATATTATATTACCTCCTCCTTCACCTCTTCCTTCACCTGCCTTCACCTCTTCCTTTACCTGCCTTCACCTCTTCCTCTGTTTCTCTCCTTCATCCCCCATCCCCTTTTCATCCTCTGCACTTTCCCTATCTTGGAACATCGACCCCTCTCTCTCACTGATTCTCCCTCTGTCACTTTGTCTTCTCCCTCCTCTGTGCCACTTTTTCAGTTTATTTAGACTAAATCACATAGTAAGGACATTTTAGGTTAAAGAGGGGCATATCTCACCACTAATGAAATAAAAGGTGTCCACTCTCCCCTCACTCTCTCCATCTGTCATCTATCTGACTATAAGACTCTCTCTCTCTTCGCTCTCTCTCTACAGTATGTAACAGATTTGAATGCAAACATATTAAGTCAGCTGTCTGCCCTATGATACCGATGGCCCTGACACATGTAGAATAGCAGTCTGATGTAAATCACAGATATTCCTACATTTAGTCACAGAGGGAGGGAACAGTAAATAGACTCAATCTTTACAGTCAATAAAACCAATAAATCCAGTTTCCAGGGTAAACAAACTCTAACAGGCTCAAGCACATGCACACATGTGACACACCTCATCATCTGTAACTGTAGCAATACAATAAAAGCTCAACTTAAGCAGTTAACATTTTTGACATGAAGGAATAGAAAACATGATTCCATGTGGAGAAAATGTTTTTTTTGTCTCAGATAACCTAATCGTATAGATTGATTTATATTTTCCAATCCTAACAAAATTCACAAATGTCCATCTAATTTTAATGATGATGATGGTGGTGGTGGTGGTGATGATGATGATGATGATGAGCCATAGGCCTATAACTTAGTCACAAAAGGTAACATGTTACTGGTAGTTTATGGTTGAGATTATTGTTTGATGAGAATGGTTAAGGAATTATTATTTGATCATTCTTATCTTGAAGATAACAGAAATACAACCAATATACAAATGGTATTATTATATAACGCTTATTTGTTTTATACGATCATTGAAAGTAGACCAATATGTGAAAAACTGACCGTAAAAGTTATCACATCATCAACTTACCACTGACAACTCTTGCGCCGTGACCGCTGGAGGCCATGACCATCACTCCGCATAGAACTCTCAGGATATTCTGCTCCGCGCTCTTCTTCGATGGTTTCATACTTGACAGAGAAAAAGAGCTTTGAAATAAAAATGGTATTGTAAAAATAAAAAAGCTCCTTCTCTCACATCAGAGTTCACCGGTCTACTGCCAGTTTGTTGACTGCGACTCTGCTCTCAGTCTCCGCTCTCTGCTGTTGTCATGGTTTCCACCCAAATTTCCGGTTTTTACTTTTCAGTGAGCAAGATGCTCTAATGGGATTCGTACCGGCACCCTCACGCGCTCGAGGACCGGAAAATGCTCTAAGAACGGGGGCTCGCCTCGTGCAGACAGCCCACCAGAGACAGTGAAACAGCGAAAGTGGCTCCCACAGGCGTGTTTATTGATCCCCCTCCCTTTCCTTCTCTCGTTTCTGAGTCCCTCTGCAACTGATCGACCACACACAGCTGTCACCTCGCACCCCACCGACTTTTTAATTAGCCTCGTGACACGTGCCTCGCACCCCTCCCCAATCTATATGTGCGAAATCCATTGATAGCATGCTTGAGATTAGATGGAATATAATTGCATGAACACTTTAAGCAAATGCGTTAAACTATAAAGTAATATTAGGATTAAGCCCCCCCCCCCCTTTGAACTATTAAATCCAATCAAAATAGATGGAAACTATCTCTAAACACCAGAGCCTTGGGAGAGTAATAAAATAAAAACGCATACTAATATGCCAGGCCTGAGACCAGAGCATGCCAGGCCTGAGACCAGAGCATGCCAGGCCTGAGACCAGAGCATGCCAGGCCTGAGACCAGAGCATGCCAGGCCTGAGACCAGAGGTAAATGGGTTGTTCCGTTAAATTAGTGCCTTTTATGTCCCTTTCATTAGAAATTGTGCACCAACATTGCATGAAAATTGTGCACCTGCATATTAAATGAATGATGCTTTAATATAGACCACATGGGTAATTATATAAATCAGATTTGTTTTTATATGAATAAATTCAGCATTTTGACATGTCCCTCAGTCATTCCTGTCACTTCTAGGAAGACTTCAACCCAACGTCTCCAGGTTTACACCATCATTGTAAAGCCCTAGTTATTTTGTTACTTTGACAAAGTCATTTCTGAAGATTACTATTCATTTCATGTGATTAGTGATTCATTTACATGTGTCCTTCATTTTAAGGTGAACTCTGTTAAGGGATTTAATATAGTGAAACTATTGCATGTAAAATATATATTTTTAAAGAAACATTGAACATCTAATAGTCAAGTCATGGTGTAAAAGCAGGTGAGCTGGTTCTACTCTTCTTGACCATTTTCTGGTGTTTTGTGGTGGAGAACTGAGGGGTCAAGCATAACACACCAACCCTGTTACCCATACATAGACTGATTAGAAATGTTTTAGCAATAAAACCTTTTTGGTGACACTTGCATTCAACTGCCACTCCCTGTTGCGCACAACAAGCTTCCATTCCCTCTGTCACAAGGTGATTTATGGCTGATTTAACAAGAAATCATCAACCCTGTTACAGTCAACTCTGTTACTTTATTTGGCTCTTAATAGGAACTTACTATAATTTTTCATTTTTTATTGATAACCTTGAGATGGGAAACATGTTTTTATTACGTTAAACGTGCTCTTTATGACAATGTTAAAATTGGGTGAAATCTAAAAAATGTTGGGACCAAGTCACACTTCTTAAAAGGCATCAAATTGGTAGAACGACCCAAATATCGAAATGATTTTCATATTGTTCTCCCACAATTTCATATAGTTATGATGATAGCCAATGACATTGTCTGGCAGACAGGCCCTCTCTCTCTGTGTTGTATTGATCTGGTCGCTATAGCGATATGGAGCCAGGCTGTTATGGTCCTCTGCTGTTAAACACGCTGTAATATGCATTGACACAAAATATGCTATTACTTAATTCACTGTTAGATATTGATCGCTTATGCCCCCCCTCCCTACTCTCCTCCTCTCTCTATTCATCCCTCCTTCCTCTCCACCCTCCTCTTCGGTAAATGTGTAAATGCAATTGGGGTTTTCTGGTCGGACGGGAGGTGTTCAATAACGACACTAAGATATTCTCTGACACATTATCAATAAAGTGGCCAGAGCATTATTACAGCTGCTGCTGCCATCATCATCATCAAGAGGCCAGATTAAACATGAACTGTCAGGAAATGAGAATAGATAAGAAAAAAAGAAAGAAAGCGAGAGAGGGTTTGTGAGAGAGGGAAACAGAGAGAGAGAGAGAGAAAAGGACAGAGAGTGAGGGATAGAGAAGAAAGGAAATGTGGGGTAATCATAAAAAAAGACGGAGGATGGAGCTGAGTTTGAGTGCCATCGGGCAGAGGAAAAGGCCAGCTTGCTGAAAAGTGAGTAGGGCAGTAACTGGGGCAGCTGAATCGGGTCCTGCTGAGGCGGCAGTCTGAATGGACACGGGCAGGGGCCAATCCCAGAACATCATCATCACTAATGTCATCACTGTCCAGCTGCTCTTCATCATCTTCCTCTTCATCACAGTAGTCATTCTGCTGTGAAAGCATGTGTGGACACACAGTACATGGGTCAGAAAAGGCGTTTGTCTTGGCTGCTTTCTCTCTCTCCATTTTCACCCGTCTTTCTGTCTCTCTCTCATTCTCTCTCTCTCTCTCTCTCTCTCTCTCTCTCTCTCTCTCTCTCTCTCTCTCTCTCTCTCTCTCTCTCTCTCTCTCTCTCTCTCTCTCTCTCTCTCTCTCGCTTAGCCTTAAAAATATTGTGTTTCAAGGCCCCCTTCACCAGGCCATAAAGAGATAGTATTTAAATGTACCATTTCAAGCCATTTTAAGTAATTGTGTTTAAAAAGTGTCACTATCTGTTAGGACAGTTTTATTGCCCCTAAACTCCACTCAAAGACTGTGACGGATACACCAAATCTCGTTAGGTAAGAGGGGTAACATCTGGGGGTAGGCTGCACCCCTTCTAAAGAGCCCCCTTTGGGGTACACAGAGGCCTCGACCACCTGAGGGCGGTCTGAACTAATAACCGTTGGTATTGACCTCTTGAAAACAGAATGTACACACACACACACACACCACGACCTGGAGTAGATCTATTTGAGACAGATTTCCTAAATGGGATATTACTGTATAGAAAGAAAACTAGCTCTTCTAAAAGGCACTTGGGATGAATAGGATACAATATCTTTGAAGATTATATATGGTATTGTTCAACTGGTATGGGGGTCCATTTAGCAATAGTTGATGCCTATACACTGTTTCTCGGTGACGAGCAATCAAAGAATTGCACAAGAATCAATGTATGAAATTGGAAATCAATACCAAAATGTACTCCAGCTCAGTTCTTTTTGACTGGAATTCTATTGAGTGAAATGTATTGATTTCCATGGCTGTCATGTTGAGGGTAGAAAAGGAAAAATATGCCATTCTTGCCTTACTATTGTATTTCAGGCAGTGGCCAAGACCCCATATAATTGTTGCATTTACAAAGCACTTTAGATTGTAAAAAAAAGGGTGAGCCTTCACCTCTTATAGTTTGACTTATCACGAAACACCTATTTGATTGAACAGGGCCCTACTGTAAATGTGTCTGCTCTACACTACTTTGTCTTTATTGACAAGTGGCTTCTCAAGATGAATAGGCGTTACCTCCTCTATTTACCCACTCCATCCATCTATCCCTCCATCTCTTTTTTCCCCCGAGAACGGAAGCAAAGGAAGCCTCTAAGCACTCACGAGGGAATCATCCAGAATGGCCTGCAATTCTGTCTGTGAAAAGTAACAGGGTGGGAGAAAGAAGAGAGCAACGTGAGTAAAGTCACTGGGGATCCCATGCAAAAAAAACTACAGTGCATTCGGAAAGTAGTCAGAACCCTTCACTTTTTCCACATCTTGTTATGTTACAGCCTTATTCTCTCTTATCATTACCACATAATGACAGAGCAAAACATGTTTTTTTTTTGCATATAACATCACATTCAGATAAGTATTCAGACCCTTTACTCAGTACTTTTCTGAAGCACCTTTGGCAGCGATTACAGCCTCATGTCTTCTTGGGTATGATGCTACAAACTTGGCACACCTGTATTTGGGGAGTTTCTCCCATTCTTCTCTGCAGATCTTCTCAAGCTCTGTCAGGTTGGATGAGGAGAGTCGCTGCACAGCTTTTCAGGTCTCTCCAGAAATGTTCGATCGGGTTCAAGTCCGGGCTCTGGCTGGGCCACTCAAGGACATTCAGAGACATATCCCAAAGCCACTCCTGCGTTGTCTTAACTGTGTGCTTAGGGTCTTTATCCTGTTGGAAGGTGAACCTTCACCCCAGTTTGAGGTCCTGAGTGTTCTGGAGCAGGTTTCCATCAAGGATCTCTCTGTACTTTGCTCCGTTCATCTTTCCATCTACCCTGACTAGTCTTTAGGTGCTTTTTGGCAAACTCCAAGCAGGCTGTCATGTGCCTTTTACTGAGGAGTGGCTTCCGTCTGCCCACTCTACCATGAAGATTCGATTGGTGGAGTGCTGCATAGATAGTTGTCCTTCTGGAAGGTTATCGCATCTCCACAGAGGAACTCTGGAGCTCTGTCAGAGTGACCTTCTCCCCCGATTGCTCAGTTTGGCCGGGCGGCCAGCTCTAGGAAAAGTCTTGGTGGTACCAAACTTCTTCCATTTCAGAATGATGGAGGCCATTGTGTTCTTGGGGACCTTCAATGCTGCAGACATGTTTTGGTACCATTCCCTAGATCTGTGCCTCGACACAATCCTGTCCTGGCTCTCTACAGACAATTCCTTCGACGTCATGGCTTGGTTTTTGCTTTGACATGCATTGTCAACTGTGGGACCTTATATCGACAGGTGTGTGCCTTTCCAAATCGTATCCAATCAATTGAATTCACCACAGATGGACTCCAATCAAGTTGTAGAAACATCTCCAGGATGATCAATGGAAACAAAATGCACCTGAGCTAAATGTCTAGTTTCATAGCAAAGGTTCTGAATACTTATGTAAATAAGGTATTTCTGTTTTAATACATTTGCAAACAGTTCTAAAACCTGTTTTGCTTTGTCATTATGGGGTATTGTGTGTAGATTGTTTAGGACATGTTTATATTTAATCAATTTTAGAATAAGGCTGTAACCTAACAAAATGTGCAAAAAGTCAAGGGGTCTGAATACTTTCCGAATGCACTGTATAGGCCTAAGGCCGAGACAGTAAGAATACAAAGTGTCAGAATAAATTCAACAACACCTTTGTTTCCTCACAGAACCGGAGAGCAACATCTGTCCGGTGAAGTCCACAGAGCATATTGCATGGAACAAACAGTTACATGACCTACAGCATCGTCAAGCAAGTTCATGACTACTTAACATCGAATGATTTAGAACCACGGAGAGTTACCACAAGTTGAATGATTTAGAACCACGGAGAGTTACCACAAGTTGAATGATTTAGAACCACGGAGAGTTACCACAAGTTGAATGATTTAGAACCACGGAGAGTTACCACAAGTTGCAAAGAAAACAGGAGCTGCCGCCGCTATTCCAGCACCATTTCAACTTCAACATTTCAACATCATCAAATCACATATGCTTCATCTAATACAGTGACAACTAAAATATAGCAAAAACAATTTAGTCCAATCAGCATAAGCTAAATTTAATTTGGCTGTCTATGGTTCTAATTTTGTGTATGGGTGTGTGTGTGTGTGTGTCTGTGTGTACGTGTGCGTTCGTGCAAGTATAAAAAACATGTTGACTCACCGTACTTGTTGAGAAACACCAATGCCATCCTCGCTAGCCTAACTTCCATTCACGGGCAACATTAGCTAGTTAACATTAGCCTTATACATCTGTCTGCAAAATGTGTATGCATTTATGGTTGGATCAGAATAGTCGTTATAGTCATAATTAAGTAAAACCACAAGTCCAAATCCTCATCTCCATCCATGGGTAATTTAGGAAATGGACTATTTTAGCTAGCTAGCTACCCACCGGAGGACAACAACACAAAGAGATGAAACAATTCAAGTTGTTTCTGTCAGTGACGTATTGCTCTCAATGAGATGTGATTGGAGCGAAGCCAAATCCAAACTGGCTTCCCTTGACACTATTTTTTTGCTGCGCCAGGACCATTCACAATTGACCTTACTCAGCTCAATGCTGATTGGATATTTTTTTTTTATGTATAATTATCAAGGAAGGTCAAATGCCTTGCTGGCTTCATTCGCATTCAAAGCTACTGGCAGAAAAAATGTCATACTATTTTGACCAGACAGCATCAGATCAATAGCCTACACATACAGAAACAGAGGGCCGCTGTTTTCGCTCGCTCGGATGCTTTCGCCATTGAGACACATTCATCCTTTTGCGAATTGAAGGAAAATTATGAAACACCGAGAGATAAAAGATCAAATCTTTCATACGTTTTTGTATTTTTTCCTTAATCCTTGACTGAACCCTCCTCTACCTCCCTTGACCCCTACATCTCCTCCTCAAAACATTCCCCCATTCTCCACAACCCTTAACTGAATCCTTCTCTCCCACCCTTGACCCCTACACCTCCTCCTCAAAACCTCCTCCTTCTCCACCCCCATGCTTCTCAAACCTTAACTGGACCCTCCTCTCACTCCCTTGACCCCTACTCCTCCTCCCCTTGTTCTCTTCTCTCCAACCTTTTCCACTGCATAACCCCCCACCTCACCCCCTCACTCCCTCTAAAGATAAATGTTGCCCACCTTGGGGTGGGTGAGTGAGCTCTGCCTCTCTGCTGATTGGATTAGAGACTGGTCGTCGTGGTGATACAAGATGGAAGGAGCATTAGGAGGAAGTAACAGACATCCCATTAGACAGACATCAGACTACAGCTCACCCCCTCTGATCAATGGGTTACATCAACACTCTATTCTCTCTCTCTCTCTCTCTCTCTCTCTCTCTCTCTCTCTCTCTCTCTCTCTCTCTCTCTCTCTCTCTCTCTCTCTCTCTCTCTCTCTCTCTCTCTCTCTCTCTCTCTCTCTCTCTCTCTCTCTCTCTCATTAACAGTACTCCTGTGATGGTTGTGACCCATATCGTGTTCACATCATAACCTACTTACTGAGGTGTTGTTACTGCAAGTTCATATAGTGTTTCATAAGAGAATGTGATAACAGCTTTAAGTGTTCCATAATCAAAGTTTCACACATGGTAGTAAGGATGGATGGACTGTAGGAGTGAACAGGGCGGTAGCAGTGAGGGATGACTGGGTGTTTACAATACACACACACACAAAGACACACAAAGAGTTAGATTAAACCTGACACTGGGTTAAAAGGAGTGTATTAGGATATATCGTACATTGCAAGCTTTTGTATAAATAAGTGAAGGCGCCAGTCAGAAAGAGTCCAGTGAGCTAACAGGACAGAGGACATGAACAGTTAGAGTATAAATAACCACTAAATAGACAAATAGAAGAGAGAGACAAACAGAGAGAGAAACAGAGAGAGAGAAACAGATAGAGAGAGACAGAGAGAGCGAGAAACAGAGAGAGCGAGAAACAGAGAGAGCGAGAGAGACAGAGAGAGAGAGTCTTTAGTTAATGACCTGCACTCTTTACAACCCTTAAGAGACCCAATGGACCAAGGCCTCATCTAATCCTACTGATTCTCATCACGAAGAGGACAGACCACACACACACACACACACACACACACACACACACACACACACACACACACACACACACACACACACACACACACACACACACACACACACACACACACACACACACACAGGTCCTTCTACGAAATGAGCCCCTTTTGCATTCCTTTGATATTTGAAGAAGAAATTGTGCACCAATATTGGATTTTAAAAGCCTGTTATATTAAATGAAGTGTCCTTTAATATGAAACAATTAAATAAATCAGCTTTTTATATGGATACAGAGCCAAAATTCAGCATTTTGACATGTCCCTCTCTGCACTCTGTGACTTCTCTGAATATTTGAACCCACTTAACCCCACATTTCTCCAAGTTTACGCCATCATTGTAAAGCCCTAGTTATTGTTTTGCTTTGACAGTCATTTCTGAAGATAATCATTTTAGGGTCAATGCTGTAACGTGAAATTAACTCTTCCTTTTTAAATATTTCTTTCAAAAGATACATTGAACATCTGTGCAAAAGCAGGTGAGATGGTGTTTTGTGGTTGAAAACTGAACGGGTCGAGCATAACAGGTCAACCCTGTTACCCGTAGATAGACAAGCTAGAAATGTTTGAACAATTTACATTTTTTGTGAAGCTTGCATTCAATTGACCCTCCCTGTTGCTCATAACAAGCTTCCATTCCCTCTGTCACAAGGGGATTTATGGCTGTAACAGGGTTGTAACAGGGTTGAAATCATCAACCCTGTTACAGTCAACTCTGTTACTTTATTTGGCTCTTAATAGGCACTTACTATATTATTATTTTTATTGAAACTCTTGAGATGGAAAATGTGTTTTGCTCGTCATGAACATTTGCTCGTTATGACAGAATGTTAAATATTTGGTGAACAAAATATTTGTATTTTTTTAAAGTTACACATCCCAAATGGGACTCATTTCGTGGAACAACCCACACAAACACACACTCTCCAGCCATTCCTTCAAACGCAAATATACTCACACACACTTGTACCTTTGTCGTCATCGTCCCCCCTCTCCCAGAGCGACTGGTTACTAGTATAATGTTCTATGGGGTGACATCAGCAGTTGAGGAGGTGTCACTGCAGAGCTAACGTAATCAGTGATTACACCATAGGTCACAGGGTCAGGTCACCAGACCTATAAACACACACACACCATCCCACTCGTCTTTTCCTCTATACTATTATCTGTACCAAGAGGACAATAAAAGGGAGAAAAGAGAGGAAAGGAGGGAGAACAGAAGAAGAGAGACAACTCAATGGGGTTAGAGAATACATCTAGAGAGACTAGATCGAGGGACTAAAGTAGACAATTCAAAAATAAAGAAGGAAAGGCAGGTAATAAGGGAGGGGACCAAACCAAAGTCAGTGAGAGATTGTTACTCCTACCATGCCTAAGTGTATACTGTCTGGGCCAGGGACAGGGGCGTATTTCTCCCCAAATTGCTCCATTTCCACAAATGGACTTGTATTGATTAGAAGGAATGCGTCTCTTCAGAACTGCTAATCTGTTAGTGCCGTTCTCCCTCCGCCAGTCTCCACTTAAGGCTAATTACCCAGAAGCCAATACTGCGGCCGAGGGCAGTTAACTTCTCCCTCTCCGATTGGACAGTATAGCCTGGAGAGACAGAAAGAGAGCGAGAACTGAGGAGAGAGGGATGGTAGAGGTGAAAGAAGAGAGGAGGAGATAGAGAGGACTAGAGAAGTATAACCAGTCAAACTCAGACTGCAGCCAGGTCTGTTTATGTCTATAATGGTAATGTGCATTGTCTCAGAGAAGATAGACAAATATTCACGGTAACTCTCCACAGTATCAGTCAGAGAGAGAGAAAGAAAAGAGAAAGGACAAAACAAAACAGCAAAAGATGCTAGATTCACCTGCTCGGAGAATGTTTCTCTCTCTCTTTCTTTCAATTCAATTCGCTTTATTGGCATGACGTAACAATGTACATATTGCCAAGCTTACTTTGGATATTTACAATATGAAAATAATAACAAATAATAATAACAAATAATTCTCTCCCTCTCATTTGTGCTGCGCTGGCTCTTTAAAGGCCCAATGCAGCCATTTTTTAAATCTCAATATTAAATAATTTCTGGGTAACAATTAAGTACCTTAGAGGAATATATTTTTATTTAGAAAACAATTTCTCAAGCAGGAAGTTTGCTAGGACTGTCAAGGAGTGTTCTGAGCGAGGGACCTGCTTGGAGGGGCCTAATGGGACGGATATGTAACTTGAAAATGATATTGTCAAGATTTATTTTTTTGGGGGGTGGGCTATTTACAGTGGTGTAAAGTACTTAAGTAAAAATGATTTAAATCGTTTTTTGGGGTGTCTGTACTTTACTATTTATATTTCTGACAACTTTAACTTCACTACATTCTTAAAGAAATAATGTACTTTTTACTCCATACACTTTCCCTGACACCCAAATGTATTTGTTACATTTTGAATGCTGAGCAGGACAGGAAAAATTGTCTAACTCACACTTATCAAGAGAACATTCCTGTTCATCCCTACTGCCTCTGATCTGACACACTGTTTGTAAATTGTGTCTGAGAGTTGGAGTGTGCCCCTGGCTATCTGTAAATAAAAATACATGTAAAAAGAAAATGGTGCCATCTGGTTTGCTTAATATCAGGAATGTTTTAATAAGTAGGTATATTTTAGCAGTTGCATTTACTTTTGATATCTAAGTATATTTTAAACCAAATACTTTTAGACTTTTACTCAAGTACTATTTTACTGGGTGACTTTCTATTAAGGTATCTTTACTTTTACTCAAGTATGACAATTGGGTACTTTTTCCACCACTGCCTATTTACCTATACTGCCTGGTGATGTCACTAGGCAAGCCTAAACTTGCTGTTTAGAAGGTACTGTGTAGATAGATTTTCAACCAACAACTATCAGGAAATTACACTGATCACATGTTTTCACACTTTTACTGTGTTAGTTTCATCAGTTGTACAATATGATGCAAAACACAGGAAAAACAGCATTTTGTCTTCACAGGGCCTTCGAGATAGTCTCTCTGGTCGTTGTGGTAGGATGCGGCCACTTTGGACGGTGCTCAAATGAAAAAGACATTTCCCTGTGGGCCCCTATGGCTCCAACAGCTCTCCCTTCAGCCTTAAGAGCTCCCTCGGGATCACATGAATACATTTTTATACAGGCATAAATAAAACTCCTGACTGCTCTTAGTAGCACAACCGCAGGTACTAAGAGGATAATGAATGGTGATGTTTCAACTGGAGGAGAGGTAGAGATTGACAGAGGTAAGCCACAAACCTGACACCATACATGGAGACAGATGCACTGACACATCAATCAAGTGTAGGTGACTGTGGGTGGGTAGTTGGTTCAAAGCATTTATCAAACATTGTGGAACTGTCTGTGCTCTGAATATATATCCATATTGGTAATTTCATGTATTGTGGTAGTGCATGTCTATACTCTCTTTGTAAACGACACAGAGAAAGCACGAATCATCCAACATATCATACACATCTGTGACTGAGTGTAGAAAACATTAGCAACACCTTCCTAATATTGAGTTGTACCCCATTTTGCCCTCAGAACAGCATAGGGGCATGGATTCTACAAGGTGACAAAGGTGTTCCACAGGGATGCTGGCCCATGTTGACTCCAATGTTTCCCACAGTTGTGTCAAGTTGGCTGTATGTCCTTGGGTGGTGGACCATCCTTCATACACATAGGAAATTGTTGAGTGTGAAAAACACAGCAGCGTCACAGTTCTTGACACACTCAAACCGGTGCGTCTGGCACCTACTACCATACCCCATTCAAAGGCAAGTTCATATTTTGTCTTGCCCATACACCCTCTGAATGGCACACATATACAATCCATGTCTCAATTGTCCTGAGGCTTAAAAACCTTCCGTCTCCTCCCCTTCATCTACACTGATTGAAGTGGATTTAACAGGTGACATCATTAAGAGATCATAGCTTTCATCTGGATTCACCTGGCCAGTCTATGTCATGGAAAGAGCAATGTTTTGTACACTGTGTGTTTCAGGGGTTTTCAGAACAAATCTCAAGCCCCATTTACAAGCAATACTTTCCACTTGACCTCTGTTTACAAGGCATCTTAGATGTATAGGCAACAGCTGTACAGCTAAATGTAAGGTGTTATTGACGGGTCCTGGCTTGTTATAAGTGTGCCCCTGCCCAACTCCAACCCTGCAGAGCACTATGCCATCCTGACAATAAACAAACAATAAACTAAGAAGAAATTGAGTGATTATCCAGAGCCTGAATCTGTCTCAGCCTGTTTACTAACAAATTAAGCCCCAGAGTGATTGTCCCCTCCCTGATTATCCTTTGTGATTACTTTTTTTGGGAGACCATATAAAACTCAATTATGTTAACTACAAGACGTGCCTTGAATGGCTCTCCTTCAATGTGACCACTTTTAAAAATCAATTCCTGGTTATGAATTGGCTCCGTTTGAATCCCTCGTGGAGATCATGTATTTGTAAAGGCCTGACGGCAATTTATGGTTCAGGTGGCAAGAGGCTTATGAAGTATGTAAAGCCTAGCTGTCTCAGTCTGACAACCACACCACACTCACTCACACACACACAACACCACCTCTTCATTCCAAATACGTTTGTGTCATCAACCACAACAGAACTATAGTTTCTTTATTTCTGTCTAACTCTCTCCATCTCTTCCTTTTTGCCTCAATCATTGATTAACATTGATGTTTAGTATAGTGCCTTGGATTATATGCATTTGTGGTGTAGGAGCATGTGGAGACTGGGTGTCAAAAAATGTAATTGTGTCTACCTGTCTGTACCCGTGTGTGTGTATTTCTCATTGGGGGTTAATAAGGGGATAATTAATGGCTTCCAACGATTCGACACAAAAAATAATTATCCTCTTCGCATCATCAATCTCCAGAGTCATCCTGAACAACAGCAGAGGCACCGCCACACATCCTGATGAATATTGATTTCTTAACTGGAGAAAAACGGATGAAAATCAAACCGTGTGCAAGATGTAAAAAATGCAAAAGCCTCATCGAATCAGCCCAGTGTGGCTGCGTCCTCTAGTGTCTATTCAGTCACATTACAGAGGGTGAGAGAGATCTATTTTCTATTAATTAACCTACTTTGGCAGTGTAAACATGTTTCCCCTGCCAATAAAGCCGTTTGAATTGAATTAAATACAGAGCGAGCGGCGGCGTTGTCTCCTGTTCTAAATGTGAAATTCATTCCAGATGACCTATTATTTACTCAGCGCCAGACTGTAACCTATTTAAATACTAAGTCATTCAAATCCGCAAGTGTAGAAGTTAGACACGCTTAGAGCTCGATGTTTTTTTATTTGCCTCTAAGGCCAAACGCAATTTTTTACGGAATGTCGGTTTGTTTAGAAGTATGCGTACATTCAGCAAGGAAATGACCCTCGCCTTATCTCGGTAGTAACCTTATCTAATCGATTCCCTTACGGTCTTTTGTTTTTAGAAAGCGAAACTTGTTCTCCGCACCTGTCCTGTCCAGTTCGCATGCACAAAGGTGACATTGGGTCACACCCAAGGGAGAGAGAGGCGGGAGAGAGGAAACCCATATCACGTGGAGAGTGCCAGTAATTGCGGATCAGCCTCAGGAATGGAGATGTACGATGTACTTCAATTCCTTTCTGCCTTTTCACCGGGGGTGTTTTTAAGCCTCCCTCCGCCTCAATTGGTTAACGGAGGGTAACCAAACGCGAGCCGGTAGACTGATAATGTCAACACATGACGCGGCGAAGGTAGATCTCAGATGTCTAGGTGGAGAGAAGGAGAGAGAGGAAGAGACAGAGGCGCCTTTCCAGAGAGACGGAAACTGGAAGAGGACGAACAAGACAGAGTAAATGTCTTGATTCATTTAAAACTTAGTTGTAATTGCTTCTTTGCAAATGATAGTCTACGGAATTGTGAAGTCCATACATTTGCAGCACTGTAAGGTCAGTAGGCTGATATCATTCGATATAATTTGGACATGTTTGGTTTTACAATTTTGGGGGTTTTCTCTTCTTGCCTTCTTGTTCAGCCTAGGCCCACTTGCGTTTGAACTTGTATTATTTTACGCATTATACGAACTTTCGAGGTGTTTTATGTAACAGTCAGCTCACACATGCATGCTGCATCCCTGACATTTTAAAGTAACTGTCCAGTGTTTCCGATTTCTATGAAATAGAATTTATAAGTATTTAAAATATGAGTGAAATCATTTCCCCCCAAGACTTCCAGTCTTTGCCTGCCCTCGGACGGTCTAGGTATATAGAAAAGTTATCGTTCCCTTGTCTATATGTTCTTTCAACTTGCCGAAGACCAGCTGTGCAGACAACCCTACCAAATGGCCCAAAGAGACCTATGGCAATATCTACACCTACTTGGTGGAATCTTCAGGTTTACACAGGCAATATACATATCTAGTTAGAACTGGTCCTTGGGCAGTTGATGAAACTTATTTGGGTGGTCTTTTCTCCTACTATTGTTCAAACAAAACAGTACGCAACCAGATTTATTCATGTTAACTATAAAAGCATGGTTAGTTCGCTAACATTAACTAACTGAAGAAAGTCTTTTGGAATCAGCTCTTTGGTGGATAATCGTGAATGACCATCGCATGGAATGTACATCTGTTCATGCTAACATTTTTACGTGTAGAGTCAGTGTTTATAGGTATGATGTAGTTTGTTGATTTAAGACGGCACGGAAGTATGTTAAAAATGACCAACCAAGCATATCCAACATGTTTGTAGAATGCTAAAAATGTCGGGTTATGCGTAAAGTAAGTCATTTAACATAGGAGTAACGGGAGGACCCTACGGCTGGACCCTACTGGTAACGTTAAGCCATGTCTCGCTGTGTATCTATGCGAGTAGACTGCTGATTTGCCAGCTCAGTCAATTTCACCTTTATTTAATGAGCCAACATAAAATAGCAAGCATTTTTGAAACAGTCTGTTTGAGGTGGGTTTTTTGTTTTGGCCAAAAAATAAGAATATAGGACTATTCAACAACATTATCTGGGTATGAGTTAAGAGTAACTTTTAAAAGTGAGATTTTCACGAGACAGTTACTTTAAACGTCACCTAGGAAACATAGTTGTGCTGGCATTTGTGTGGAACCATAGGCCTCCATGCATGTTCAGGATTGTTCCTTTGCCAATTAAATCAATTTTTCTTAATCCCATATCAATCCCTCTACAAAAGGTCAACAAATCTGTGCTATAAAGCATTGCCTTTACTGTGCAAGTATTCAGTTGGGGTGGGACTGGCAGATGGTTGTGACATTACCCATGTTTGGTGTGGGGTCATAGGCTAACCTAGGTGAAATTGACACACCCTCCCCCCAATATTGAGAACAGTTCAATCCCCCCCCCCCCCCCCAGACATTTATTTGGGTTTCCAGATTATCCTCGTGAGGAAATAGCAATAACAACTTCCACTTATCCTTCCACTTATGCCTCAAGAGCCATAAAAAAGTTATGTGTAGAATTGCAGGAAATCTGTGATAAGATGTCAGACCCCCGTCTACTATTCATCCCCACAAGTATCTACACCACAGTTTCGCACTTGACCTATTGTAAAGCAAAATCCCCTTGAAGGCTTAAATCCTTCTTTAACCTGTCTCTTCACCGCCATCTACACTTAACAAGTGACATCAATAAGGCATCATAGCTTTGATCTGGTCGATCTATGTCACGGAAAGACCAGGTGTTCCTAATGTTTGTACACTCAGTATACATCTGTGAAGATCAAAATGGACAGCCATTATATGTCTTCACAATAAGCTTACAGAAAGGTTGATTTATGCTAATCATTTTGAACATCTTATGACAGGACTATAACCTTTCACTTTGACATTATCTTGCATGTCGTGCTGGGCATGTTAGACGTTTTGAAGAAAGTAAGCCTTGAAGCACATGCATGCTGCTGTGGAGAGCAGAGTGATTTGACCAACTATTTTATTTACTCAGAACGGATGTGAAGCTTTCCTTTAGGATAGATGTTTGCTTTGGCTTGAGGTGCTCAGTGCTGTAAGCATTCCAGTTTAGTTTGATCGTAGTTTGGAAGGATTTAGGCCAACGCCGGCAACAACCAACAACAGTGGTGTTTCTGTGAATAGAGCATGTTCACCCATTTTCCCTTGTTGACATCAATGCGCTCATGGTCTGTGGGAGAAAGAAAGGGTACAAACATTGACTGAATCTGCCCTGCAGTCTGTTGAATTTGGCATTCATCTCAGGTTAAAGGAATGATTGCCACGGGAGAGCTCTACTTATAGCATGTCCTGCCACGTTGTCCTGTTATGATGCAGAGCTTAGTAAGCCTTACAGCCAACAAGTATTTTCTAAAGGAAAGGCGTAGCAGCTTGTGTAATGGCTTATTTCACCCACAGCAGAGGGCCGTGCCTCTGTATTGGGAGGGAGAAAAAGGGAGGGAGAAAGAAAATGGAAGAAACAGAAGATGGACAGATTGAGAGACAGACAGACAGACAAAGAGGCAGACTGAGACAGAGAATCCTCGTGTGACTTCCGTGCCGAAGACAGCTAGAGGCTTTAAACTGTAGTCACAGTTGATTTGAACTTGGCCCATGCTGGTAGCTGCCAGCCAGCCCAGAACAGGACAAGACAGTGTAGTCTAGATGGTAATCACTGCATCTCCCTGAGGTATAGTACTCTCTGATTACTTTGGTATCTTTCCATTGTGTTTAGAATCAGGGTGAATAATCAGCACTTTAGTGGGATTATACTGACTGGTTGCAATTGGTCTGTGCAGAGACAGAGATCATCAGATAGATGTGTGTCAGATAGTTGCTCCATGTTTATGTTAGATTGTTATCAGGTCTCTGTCTGTATTGGTGTTTTAGCTGGTATATCAGTGAGCAGTGTGTGGCTGCCTGGGCGTGTTGAGTGACGGGAGCGGATCATTCTAAAATAAATCAAATGATTTTATATGTCAGGTAAGGCTGATAGACAGATAATGTGAGTGTTAGAATCACCGTCACTCACCTGCTGCTATTGCCTATGACCGATTGGACCTTGTCTTTATGGTCTAGTTCCATATTATTGGACTTAGGTTCTGGTCATACATGGTCTGATTTCCATGGATACTTAGGTGTGTTGTTCCCCAGGAGACCCCAGGATGTGAGGTGGTCCCAGGAGAACAATCATCATGGAAACGAAGTGGAAACTGACCAGTGGACTCAGACACCACTCAGTGCCAACAGTGGGGGGATAGAACAGACAGGTGAGACAACTCGCACACCTTATAGACACAGGTGACTAGTGCTGCGCAATTATCGGTTCAATTACTTGAATTCCATTTATTTATTTATTTTGTGAGCCCAGAGAAATCAAATCATTCACGAGAGATTTGATAAATTAAGTCAAGAACTATGTAGGCTGAAGGGAGTTGTACTTTTCAATAAGTAAACTCAACCTACGTCAGTGCAGAAACATGGTAATTATGTAAAATGACAGAGACAGATCAGATAGGAAGAAGCGAAGCGAATGCGTTTCTATGGGCTTATTTTGAACCTAAGCTTGTCGACTGCCTTCCCGCCTTTGGAATAACGACTCCCGTTGTTAGGGAATAGACATGAGCATCTAGTCATTGTATACACATCTCTGGACGGATACACTTTTACGCCTGCTACATTAGGTTAAATACACACAGACCGCATAGACCGCATAAGAGAGCAATGTTCACAACGACAAGGGGTACCGAGACCGTTTGCGGAAGTATACCTTATCTACTTTGAAGAACTAGTCAAAATGATTTTGTCAGACCACTCTGCAGTATACTTAGACAGGCTAGCTAAATAGGATGACTACAGACAGTACCGTATGGGGAGCACATAACGTTAGATGGCCTGGCTGGCTGACTGCTACTGATGAGATTACTTTAAGGAATTAAAGATAATAGTCATCAAATAAAAGCTAAGTAATATACAGAACTGAAATATTTATTATTATTTCATAGTAATTTCCTCTTTTTCAATTGATGTCTATTGATGTCAGTGTGGACCAGACAGAGACAATGGAATAAGTCAATGTTTTGGCAATTGAATGTTCACTACTTTTGGCTTTATAAAGTCATTATTTCATAATACATTTAATGTTTTTTTTTTAATTATATAAAAAAATAAAAAAGCGTTATTTATTTTTTTATAATCAAAACGAAAGGAACCGACCCCAAAAAGCACTAATCGCTCAGCACAACAGGGGACACAACTGAGGGAACTTACAGCAGTGTGCAGTGATTTACCTGTCTGCTGTAGATCCACATGGACTGTTAAATTAGTACCTATCACAGGTCTAGTTATAAACTCTACTCTAATACCATATGGGATGTTTGTGACCAGAGCTAACTTTGGGGACCAGGGAGGAGAGTCACGGCCGACCTGAGGTTCTGAACAGGAACCCCAACCAGAACTGGTTCACATCCTCCCTTTCCTTCAGACTCTCCTCTCAACACAGCAAGAAATACGACCTGGAAAAACTAGAGTCCACAGCTCAGAGGGAACACTGTCTACACAGGTGAGACAGAGCATTTTTAAAGCTAGAGTTTATTGCCTTAGTTATGGGATTTTGTATTATACAGTGATGCATTTTTTATTGCCCTTCTCTTAGACACTATCCTTCTTTTACCATCTACGTATGTGTACAGACAGAATTGCACCAACACGGCTCCATAAATCAATATGGTTTAACCAAGGTTAATTAGTTCCTTGGACTGCTGTACTGAGGAAATACTTCAGATTGATTTCTTAGGTGTGTGTGTGTGTGTGTGTGTGTGTGTGTGTGTGTGTGTGTGTGTGTGTGTGTGTGTGTGTGTGTGTGTGTGTGTGTGTGTGTGTGTGTGTGTGTGTGTGTGTGTGTGTGTGTGTGTGTGTGTGTGTGTGTGTGTGTGTGTGTGTGTGTGTGTGTGTGTGTGTGCGCGCATTATTCTATGTGTCAGAGATGAATGCAACTCTTATCAGTACGAGTCATTTATCAAACACTGTCCCTTAGTCACAGACGACCTTTACCTGGCTGTATTGTCATCCATGTCAGCCCTTTAGACTGAGGCTACACACCTCTCAACATCAACTTCCATAGTAGCACTGTGGCCCTGTGTTTGTGTGTGATGTCTTTATTACAAGTGTGATGTTAAGGCATTCAGTTAATAGTTCCGCTATTGCTAACATAGCCTAGGCAACACCACTGGAAGTAGTTTGGGGTGGGGGTGGGGGTGCTGCTGTGACGTTTTCCACGCAGAAAGAAAAACATTGCCTCTGCTGAAGATGTCTATATGTGGTCTGCTAAAACAGGACTAGTAAAGGCCCAGTTTACTAACTAAATGTATTTGTAGTTGAGTGTCTACCAGCATTTGTAACTTCTGAGTCTGATAATTATCTGCACCAAACAGTTCATCTGATTAATACTGTTGGAATATAAAATTAGTTGCTTGATATGTTTTCCGGTTTCTTGAAATACTTTGCAAATGCAACTTATTTCTATGTGAACTGAAATGGTCTATTCATTCCTTTTCAGTAGACACTCTTACCCAGAGCAACTTACAGTAGGGAGTGCATACATTTTCATAGTTTTTCGTACTGGTCCCCCGTGGGAATCAAACCCACAACCCTAGCAAGCGCCATGCTCTACCATGTCAGCCACAACATCAAAAACCACTTGATGTCTCAATGTACTCAATTACTCTACTGTACATTGTTTTACTTCATGGTGATGGAAAGTCTAGTTACAATCCTAGATGACCAGCTTGTGTACAATACAGTAATGTACATTTAAGTGGTTTGTAACGATGGTAAATTAATACTGCACAAAAAGTGGTTGTTTTCCATGTTATTTGCTCAATAAAAACATTTAATTTCGTATGGATGTTTTGTGTCTTTGCCCATAACTTTGCACCTTTTTGATGTAAACATTTGAGGACAGGATTGAGTTTCTGAATTCCATTAGAATGACAATTGCAGAGAAAGGGACAGGGCAACAACTCTTACATTCCCAAGTATTGAATCTTGCAAAAGACTCTTCTTAATTATACAACTTTTTTTGCTGGTAAAAAAAAAAATGTTTTGCTCATGCTACAGGCATCTATATCAGTCTGCTAATACTAGTAAAGGCCCAGTGTGCTACTTTTGTGAAAATGTTTTAAATATTCAATATTTTTTACATTAAAATATATTTAGAATTCAGCTTTGAGGGGTTTCTGGGCATATTGTTGGATCTGTCCCATTGCTCAACACTCACACGCCCTGCTGACTGATATACCAGCTAAAACACCAATACAGACAGCGACCTGATAACAATCTAACATAAATATACCCAGAACTCCCACAATGCTGTTACACCCCTACTTCCCGCGGCTATGAGCCCAGGTAAACATAAATCATGAAAAAAGGGAGAGCTGGAGGATAGACAAGAAGGAGAGAATGAGCAATGGGGGTCAAGAGAGAAGATGGAATGTAGTTGATCCTGTGGATCAGGGTGAATGAAAAACTTGCGACACCTGTAATCTTTACAAAAACATTAACACCCAGGAGGTGTGTCTGCATGCTTGTGTGTCTTATGTATTATGGTATACAGTGCATTCAGAAAGTATTCAGACCCCTTGGCTTTTTCCACATTTTGTTATGTTACAGCCTTATTCTAAACTGGATTCGATTTGTTTTTTGCTCCTCATCAATCTACCCACAATACCCCATAATTACAAAGCAGAAATGGGTTCTTTTTTATATTTTATTTAGCAAATTTATTCAAATTAAAAACACATCAAATTTACATAAGTATTCAGACCCTTTTACTCAGTACTTTGTTGAAGCACCTTTGGCAGCAATTATAGCCTTGTGTCTTCTTGGGTATTCTTCTCTGCAGATCCTCAAGCGCTGTCAGGTTGGATGGGAAGTGTCACTGCTCAGCTATTTTCAGGTCTCTCCGGAGATCAAATCAAATTTTGTCACATGCTCCGAATACAATAGGTGTAGACCTTACCGTGAAATGCTTACTTACAAGCCCTTAACCAACAATGAAGTTCAAGAAATTGAGCTAAGGAAATATTTACTAAATAAAGTTTTAAAAAATTGAATTAAAGTAACATAATAAAATAACAATACCGAGGCTATGTACAGGGGCTACCAGTACCGAGTTAATGTGTGGGGTACAGGTTAATTGAGGTAGTTTGTACATGAAGGTAGGGGTAAAGTGATAATGCATAGATAATAAACAGTGAGTAGAAGCAGGGGGGTGGCCAATGTAAATAGTCCAGGTAGCCATTTGATTAACTGTTCGGCAGTCTGTTGGCTTGGGGGTAGAAGCTGTTCAGGAGCCTTTTGGACCTAGACATGGTGCTCCGGTACTACTTATTGTGCGGTAGCAGAGTGAATGGTCTATGACTTGGGTGATTGGAGCCGTTAACCATTTTTGGGGCCTTCCTCTGATACCACCTAGTATATAGGTCCTGGATGGCAGGAAACTTCGCCCCAGTGATGTACTGGGCCGTACGCACTAGTCCACGTTCATCTCCTGTGTCTTGCTCACTTTGAGGGAGAGGTAGTTGCATGAGTGCATAAAATAAAATGAGTCATGCATGCATGAGTCGTGCATGGCCATGCAATTGTGGGGGAACAGGGAGTACAGGAGGGGACTAAGCAAGCCCCCCCCCCCCCTGAGGGGCTCCCGTGTTGAGAATCAACGTGGAAGATGTGTTGTTGCCTACCCTGACCACCTGGGGCCGGCCTGTCAGGAAGTCTAGGATCCAGTTGCAGAGGAGGTGGTGTTTCGTCCCAGGGTCCTTAGCTTAGTGATGAGCTTTGTGGGCACTATGGTGTTGAACGCTGAGCTGTAGTCAATGAACAGCATTCTCACATAGGTTCTCCTTTTGTCCAGGTGAGAAAGGGCAGTGTGGAGTGGGATTGAGATTGCATCATCTATGGATCTGTTGGAGCGTTATGCGAATTGGAGTCGGTCTAAGGTGGTCTGGAGGATGCTGTTGCTGTGAGGCATGACCAGCCTTTCAAAGCACTTCATGGCTACCGACATGAGTGCTACGGGGCAGTAGTCATTTAGGCAGGTTACTTTCGCTTTCTTGGGCACAGGGACTATGGTGGTCTGCTTTAAACGTAGGCATTAGACTCGGTCAGGGAGAGGTTGAAAAATGTCAGTGAAGACACTTGCCAGTTGGTCCGCACATGCTCTGAGTGCACGTCCTTGTAATCAGTCTGGCCCCGCGGCCTTGTGAATTTTGACCTGTTTAAAGGTCTTGCTCACATTGGCTATGGAGAGCGGGATCACACAGTCGTCCGGAACAGCTGGTGCTCTCATGCATTCTTCAGTGTTGCTTGCCTCGATGCAAGCATAAAAGGCATTTATCTTGTCTGGTAGGCTCACGTCACTGGGCAGCTTGCGGCTGGGTTTCCCATTGTAGTCCGTAATAGTTTGCAAGCCCTGCCACATCCGATGAACAACAGAGCCAGTGTAGTAGGATTCAATTCAATCTTAGTCCTGTATTGAAGCTTTGCCTGTTTGATGGTTCGTCTGAGGGCATAGCAGGATTTCTTATAAGCGTCCGGCTTAGTGTCCCGCTCCTTGAAAGCACGTGTGACATGCTGGTAGAAATGAGGTAAAAATGATTTCAATTTGCCTGCATTAAAGTCCCCGACCACTAGGAATGCCGCTTCTGGATGAGCAATTTCTTGTTTGCTTATTGCCTTATACAGCTCGTTGAGTGCGGTCTTAGTGCCAGCATCGATTTGTGGTGGTAAAAGACAGCTACGAAAAATATAGATGGTCAATAGCTTATCATGAGGTACTCTACCTCAGGCATTCAAACGGGTTCAAGTCCGAGCTCTGGCTGCACCACTTAAGGACTTTGGCTGGGCCACTCCTGTGTTGTCTTGTCTGTGTGCTTAGGGTCATTGTCTGTTGGAAGGTGAACGTTCTCCCCTATCTGAGAACCTGCTCCAGAGTGCTCAGAACTTCATCAAGGATCTCTCTGTACTTTGCTCCATTCATCTTTCCCTCGGTCCTGACTAGTCTCCCAGTCCCTTCAGCTGAAAAACATATCCGTAGCATGATGTGGACACCACCATGCTTCACCGTGGGGAGGATGCCAGGTTTCCTCCAGACGTGACGCTTGGCATTCAAGCCAAAGAGTTCAATCTTGGTTTCATCAGACCAGAAAATCTTGTTTTTCGTGGGCTGAGTCCTTTAGGTGCCTTTTGGCAAACTCCAAGCAGACTGTCATGTGCCTTTTACTGAGGAGTGGCTTCTGTCTGGCCACTCTACCATAAAGGCCTGATTGGTGGAGTGCTGTAGAGATGGTTCCCCTTCCGGAAGGTTCTCCCATCTCCACAGAGGAACTCTAAAGCTCTGTCCAAGGCCCTTTTCCCCCGATTGCTCAGTATGGCCGGGAGGCCAGCTGTAGAATGAATCTTGGTGGTTCCAAACTTCTTCCATTTAAGAATGATGAAGGCCACTGTTTGGAACTTTCGATGATGCAGACATTTTTTGGTACCCTTCCCCAGATCTGTGCCTCAACACAACCCTGTCTCTGAGCTTTACAGACAATTCCTTCGACCTCACTGCTTGGTTTTTGCTCTGAAATGCACTGTCAATTGTGGGACCTTTTTTATAGACAGACTTGTGCCTTTCCAAATCATGTCCAATCAATTGAATTTACCACAGGTGGACTCCAATCAAGTGTAGAAACATCTCAAGGATGATCAATGGAAACAGGATGTACATGAGCTCAATTTTGAGTCTCATAGCAACGGGTCTGAATGCATATGTAAATAAGGTATCTTTTTTTTATTTGTAATAAATTTGCTTAAATTTCAAAACTGTTTTCACTTTATCATTACATTTACATTTAAGTCATTTAGCAGACGCTCTTATCCAGAGCGACTTACAAATTGGATCATTATGGGGTATTGTGTGTAAATTGTTTCCTCAATCTAAATGAATCAATTTGAGAATAAGGCTGTAACGTAACAACATTTGTAAAAAGTCAAAGGGTCTGATTAGTTTCTGAATACACTGTATAACCATTAACATTCATTGTAATGATGTATTCATTTTTTTCTCTACATTTCCCTGCTGCTCCAGTTCTCAGGGACCTGTAAGGGACACACCTATAGCTCAAGCACAGGTAAACATAAAGCATTACCATTTAGTGGCAACATTATTAATGACACTTTACTTAATAACACAATAGACATGTTATTAACAGTCATTACAGTTGATGTCACCAGTTTGTGTCATTACAGTGTTGCCATTAGCCAACATCAATTGTCATAACTGCAAATGGCATTTGCTATATTAACAGCGCCATCGAGGCCATATTATGAACGTTTAATTAAACCGTTGGCACATGATCAATGTCAGTTTGAACATTGTGTAATCTCAAAAGAACCAACATGAATGCCAGTGTGGGGAGGAGATAAATAGTGTTTCTGTGGAAATCTCATGTACTTGGAAATAACCTGTTTGTCCAGACTAATTCTTTTAATAACATTTCCATGGGAACATGACTCCTGTAATGCTCCAGTTTCAATAAGTACACTATTTGGATTTCCATGTCAGATTAAATGTGTTGTCACACACAAATACTCTACCACTCAGCCTACATAGCTTTGGGAGGTGTGGAGTGACAAGCCACAGTGTTGACATATGAAAACCATTACACGCTGCAGTTTGATCTAAGGCAATGGATTTGACATTTCTGACGTTGCATAACTTTTGGACTAAAAGCAAAATCGTTCAATCATAGATTATCTTTTTCATATAAAACCTTTGGCTGTGAGGTTAAAGCTTAACAAATATGTATCTAATTGTTGATAACAATATAATCTGATTTGAACTTTCTCGACAGGTGAAAAGAGAAGTCTCACCATCATATTATTTTGTACCAGCCAATTGCCCTTCAGAGGAAGAGGAAGTGACATCGCTTCCTTTTAAAGAGGAAGAGGATTCCAAGACAGCCATGTTGTCCTCCACGCTGGTGTCTGTTCTTGCCCCACAGTGGAGTGGGAGAATACGCAGGAACAAGCGGGGCATGGACATTGGTGTGTTTGGCACGGCAACCAGTGAGTCTGGACAGGAAACCCAAGGTAACGGTCAGGAAGTGAGCGAGGGGGGTGTGCTTTTGAAGCCGCAAGTCCCTCTCGAGACAGACTCTGTAGGACAACGACGACAACAACAGTTTCTGGAGACCCAGAACCAACGTGTTGGGGAGAGGGGGTTGACCCTTGGATCACAAGTCCATGAGAGGGCTTCAACACTGGGTAGCAGCAGAAGCACAGTGGGGGGCTGGTATGAGGGAAGCACCCCCAGCCTCAAACTGGACAACCCAACAAAGGCCCCAGTTTCTAAGCCTGTCTCTCTGGATGTGAGTTGGGGGAGGCTGGCCAACAGAGGCGGAGAGGGGGGAGCTGTTTCCCCTGTTACTCCCAGCTCTCCCCTCTCTCCCGACCTGCATGTACACAAGGGAATGTTACAGGCAAGTTGTCAAGGAGCCCAGACATCATTGCTGAGTTCCAAACCAACAACCAGTAGCCTTCTTTTCTCTCTGAGAAGGCTCAACACTATTGCGAGCTCTATCCACTCAGAGACAAATATCTCATCTCTAACCAATGACATAGATGGAGAGACTTCAAGTCCACACCTCTCTCCATCCACAACCAATTACAAAGCATCAGAGGCAATTAGGGCACACCTTTCCTTAACCTCATCCAATGATGGAGCCAGAGAGAGGTCCAAGTTCCTCCCCTATTCAGCTGATCCCACTTACAGGACAATAGAGAGGTCAAGGCACCTCCCCTTACCAACTTCCAATCACAGAGAAGCAAATACACACAGGACACAACTATTTTCAACCTCGCCCAATTACAAAGACACAAAGGGCACACCCTTTACCAAACTTCCCCAGACTTCCAGGGCGTATCCCAACCCAACCTTCCCCAGTAAGCAGACTCTTCTGTTTAGTGGTCTAGAGAGACTTTCCCCTTCAGAGAGACCAGATGGAACCACGGTTCCCATCAGTGATACTCATCTACCTTCCTCTCCACCGTCCCAATATGACCACCTGGATTTTCATGGGAGCCAGTCTCTTCCCAGAGGAACCACCCTGAGATCTACTAGCTGGCGAAAGCATATTACTCTGGAGGATAGTGTGTCTAATCCCAGTTCCCCCCTCAGTCCCACTACCACCACCACTATCAACAACAACAACAACAACACATTCAGCCTCTCAAGCACTTCCAGCAATAATAACACGGGCCCCTCTAGCACCAATGATAACACTGGTGTCAATCCGCAAATCAGCATCAATAACAACAATAATTTAGTCACCCCCAACAATACCAACTTAAACAGCAATACTGTCACTGGCAAACACACACCTCAGAGCACCCTTAAAATGACTTATGTTCAAGATATCCCAGACCAGGATTCCTATAGAATACTCAAAACTCAGAATTCCCTTAACTCGAATGACCGACAATCACAAAAGCCCTATTGTTTGTCCAATATCTCCTTCAGGTCTAACACCAGTAGCCCAGCTAGCTCGAGCACTTTGAGTAGCCCAATAAAGTCCAGCAAGCCTGATCGCTACAGTAGGCAATGTAGTTATGACACCATCTATACTCCTCTGACCGTATTTAGCCCCAAGACTCCAACCAGCTCTGAAACCAGTGACACTCCATCCTCCCTCAGTAGTCATAGAACCCTTTATTTGTCCCATTCCCTGAACCCCTCTTCCAGACAGCTCTCCTTACAAACCAGTATCGCCTCCACATCTCTCAGTAGCCACAGACCCCTCTATAGTTCCCGCTCACTCAATACCTCTATGAGACGAGACCCCCAAAACAGCCCAAAATCTCCACCCCCAGTCGTCAGAAGCCAGATTCCCATAGTGAGTAACACCCACACCCCCACATCCCAACTGCAGTCCCCTAAAACTGCTTACACGCCTACCACAACTCCCCAACCACTCCTACTTAAAACCGGATGCGTCCCCAGTATCCCGACCCGCTACACCCGACCGCTGTCCCCAGACAGCTATACCCCCATATCCCTGAGTATCCCCACCAACCAGGCCCCCTCCACCCTGCCCCTCTCCCCACCCAGCTCGTCCCCTCTGGTGGAAAGGACGTTCATAGGCAGCCTTGACCTCTCCCCTAAGAAACACCAGCCCCAAGTGGAAGGGAGGGTAACAGCACATAGAGCGTGGCAGGAGTCACAACTAAGGCTGTCACAGTCTCATTCACCTCAGAGACCTCTGTCCCCAACCAGACCCCTCCGTAGTGTAGAGGGTCCCGCCATCTTCTCCTCCCTGAGATCGGGCAGCCCAACCTGGGCTACGTCACCTTTGTCTCCCCCAACCCCCAGGACCACCAAACTACAAGTTTGGAGGAGAACCTCGATGCATAACTTATCCATAATATCTGATACATTGGTGAAGGAGGGAGGGCAAGCTCTCTCAGAGCATGTTAGCGACCACACTTCAAACGTCACATTCAAACACACAGGAACCGACTCGACCGTAATAGGACCACAGAGGAAGACCGCTGCCCCTCTCTCCCTTCCAGATTTTGGGAGCTTTTCCAAGCCACGATTTAGCTCCCCGCCCTATTCCACACTCAAGTCTTCACGCCCAACACAGGGTGAGGTCACACACACAACATCACACCAACCCCTTCTCTCACCCCCTACCTCACCCCAACACTACCCCTTCTACGGCCATCACAGGGCTAGGTCACAGGACAGTTCAAAGATTGTTGCCTTGAAAATTGATTGTGTCAACAACAACTCCAAACAGACCAGTCAAGAAAATGTTGAGACACTTGTGTACAGGATTTCTAAAGTTGATTCCTCTGCCATATTGGACAGTATTAGGCCTGCACAGCCCTGTTTTCCTCGACACACACCAGACACACGAGTCGTCACAGGGATAAAGTCCAATGAACTCTGCCGTCTACCTTCACAACACAGCCAGGTGATTGGAAGTCCCAGCTGTCAATCATACCAAAGCTCCAATGACAGTGGAGCATTAGACATTGAGAAGGTTGTGTGTAAAAGCGAGAGTTTCCCTAAGAGTGCAGCGGCTCCATTACAAACCCAGAGCCCAAAGAAAGGCTTATTCTCACTGAGAGGTAAGAGAGACAATGTTGTTGGTACGCCTGCTGCCAATATCCCTAGAAACCCAGCGATGCCTCAGTCTGAGAAACCAAAGAAAGAGTCCGAGAAGGAGCAAAAGGAAAGTAACAAAATAGACCTGGTGCTGAGTCGACTCCGGCAGACCTTCAGAGTCAAACGTCTCGATGACGAGAGGACGAAGAGAACACCCCAGCCTCCTCCTGTCAAAGGAGCCAGTGACATTAGTGATGTCACTGAGAGTAGTGGTTTGAGCAATCGAGAAGAGGAGGACAAATGGAGGCAGAATGATGGCGTACACAAACCTTCAAACTCTTTCTGGGCTGGCAGTGAGCACACGTCAGATATGACGAAGGAAAATGTTAGGCGTAAACACTCACAGTTTGAGGGTTTTAAAGACCATATAGAGGCTAGAAACAGAGACCAGCCTTGTGTTATGGATCTTCCTCAATTTGAGGCTTACAAGGACGAAAGGATCACTAAACCCAAACACCAACCTTCTAGTAGCGAGATCAGCCCAACAAGGCGGCAGTTTGAAGCTTACAAAGAGAAGAGGATCAGTAGAGCCAGAAAGCAACCTCCTCAGAGAGACTTCAGCTCCGTTATGCGTCAACCCTGGGACCCCAGCCGCTCTGCAACCCTCCCTGCCTACAGAACCTCCTCAGGCAGCACCAGAAACACTTTCTCTGTCTTCCACTTCAGCCAGAAGGACTCTGAGAACGATAACGTGTTCCACATTCCCAGGATTCCTCAGAGGAAGAAGA
Source organism: Oncorhynchus gorbuscha (assembly GCF_021184085.1). NCBI lineage: Eukaryota > Metazoa > Chordata > Actinopteri > Salmoniformes > Salmonidae > Oncorhynchus > Oncorhynchus gorbuscha. Next base: position 63,925,075 of record NC_060184.1, read on the forward strand.
CCACCTCTCTCTGTGAGCCAGGGGACAGGGAGTTCGGTTCCGGTGATCAGCGTGGCAGTGAGGGACGTCTGGCATCCTTCTCCTCCTGTGCTGATCTCAAATACGGTCTTGAGGCTGGGCGTTCCTTCTCTGTGACTTCTGTGCTCTCCAGCCGTCCTTCGGGTCCTGGACGCATCTCCTCAGGCCCTAGGGTCAGCAGTGTCAGTGACCTCACTTACCCTGCTCTGACCTTTGGAGAAGAGGTCATGACTTGGGATGACTGTAGGGTCAAAGGTGATTGGACAATACCAAGGTGGGACACACACACAACCACTGGCCACAAAACCACAGGTGACAGCCAAGCTGTAAATGACTGGTCTGTCGTTAGTGACAGGACATCCAGAAATGAGCGCAAAACAATCAAAGCTAATTTTATAAATCCACACAAGGCTAGATCCAAATCCCTACCCAGAAATGTATCCTGGAGTTCAGAGGTCACCGCCCCATCTCCAACCTCTACCACCACTGGCCGCATGTGGAACCATGGCAGCCTGGAGACCTCTCACTCCCTGTGGGATACAGAGGGTCCTCCAACCCCCCCTCCGTCCCCTCCCTGGTCCCCAGCCTCCAGACGCATATCTCGCCCTCCCAGCTCCTCCTCCTCTGCCTCGCCCTCCCCCACAGACAGCAGGGCGTCACAGGACAGCCTTTCCCCTAGGGGGCGCCTACCCTCCAGGGGCTACGTCTCCAACTTGGCAGTCTTTGAGGAGTCTGACGCAGTCTTTGAGGAGTCCGACTCCAGGGGCTACGTCTCCAACCTGGCAGTCTTCGAGGAGTCCAACTCAGGCTCTGACATGGACTCTGACACAACCACAGATGATGAATACTACCTGGCAGGTGATGGCGGCGAGAAGGAGACTGAACTGTGAGAAGAAATACTGTATGGGATGCATCTCAATAGTCTAAACTGGGTCTGTCTGTCTCCTTTTGGTCTCCTTATATAGTAAGGATACTTATTTACACACCTATTTATGCTCACTAAAAACAGACTTGTTAAGTGTGCATGGCTCTGGGCCTCCCGAGTGGCGCAGTGGTCTAAGGCACTGCATCGCGGTGCTAGCTGTGCCACTAGAGAACCTGGTTCGAGTCCAGGCTCTGTCGCACCTGTCCGCGACCGAGAGACCCATGACACGGTGCACAATTGGCCCAGCGTGGTCTGGGTTAGGGGAGGGTTTGACATGCAGGGATGTTCCTGTCCCATCGTGCACTAGCGACTCCTGTGGTGAGCCGGGTGCAGTGCACGCTGTCACAGTCTCCAGGTGTACGGCGCTTCCTCCGACACATTGGTGCTTCTGGGTTAAGCGGGCATTGTGTCAAGAAGCAGTGTCGGCTTGGCTGGATTGTGTTTCAGGGGACGCTTGAGTTGCAGCGATGGGACGAGCCTGTAACTACCAATTGAATACCACGAAATTGGGGCGAAAAAGGGGTAAAATAATGAAATCAAATAAAAAGCGCATGGCTGACAGTAAAGAAGTCAGCACTGTCAGATCACAGGTTAATGTCATGCTCTTATCCTGGGATCCAAAGAGCAGCCCACATGAACTCTACACCATATCCAAGATCATGGCACTCTGTTTTTTGTCATGTCACAGGTTGCTTGGATACTTGACTTTCTCATGTCTGATATTTGTTTAGTTATCAGTGGGAAGTGTACTGTATATGCTAGGTTAAAGGTATTTATGAACAAAGAGCTCGAGCTATAAAGCTCTCCTATCCTGTTTTATTACTTCTGCAGCTGTTCTAACCATGGCCTTTATTCACAAAGTGTATCAGAGTTGGAGTGCTGGTCTAGGATCAGGTCCCCCCTGTACATATGCTCATATTCATTGTGATCTGAAGCCAAAACTGATCTTAGGCGAGCACTCCTAAACTAAGACTCCTTGTGAATACTGACCCTGTTGTGGTAGAGACCAGTACCCGGTGAGAGGTATACCTACCATACTCAGTTTGGCTGGGGTCACATTTCATTGTCAAGTGCTGGCTATCAATATGCTTTAAGCTAGCATGCTATATGATATGCAAGATAAATATCTTTGAATGTTTTAATTCTCATGGAATACAGTATTTTCTATTTTGGTTGTCTTGGAAGGTTTTCCTGAAATGCATATGTGTGCATTATAAACAGATGATTGTTATAAAAAATGTGTGAATTACTTTTTGTGCAATTCAACAGTTGTTTTTGGATCAAGTATATGGTAAATCTATTTTGAATGAACAATAAACTAGTTCTAATTCTGTATCTGCCCCTTTGTATTTTATAAATATATATATATATATATATATCAAACTGTTATGCCCAACTATCAAATCAAATTTATTTATATAGCCCTTCGTACATCAGCTGATATCTCAAAGTGCTGTACAGAAACCCAGCCTAAAACCCCAAACAGCAAGCAATGCAGGTGTAGAAGCACGGTGGCTAGGAAAAACTCCCTAGAAAGGCCAAAACCTAGGAAGAAACCTAGAGAGGAACCAGGCTATGTGGGGTGGCCAGTCCTCTTCTGGCTGTGCCGGGTGGAGATTATAACAGAACATGGCCAAGATGTTCAAATGTTCATAAATGACCAGCATGGTCGTATAATAATAAGGCAGCACAGTTGAAACTGGAGCAGCAGCACGGCCAGGTGGACTGGGGACAGCAAGGAGTCATCATGTCAGGTAGTCCTGGGGCATGGTCCTAGGGCTCAGGTCCTCCAAGAGAGAGAAAGAAAGAGAGGAGAGAATTAGAGAACACACACTTAGATTCACACAGGACACCGAATAGGACAGGAGAAGTACTCCAGATATAACAAACTGACCCTAGCCCCCCGACACATAAACTACTGCAGCATAAATATTGGAGGTTGAGACAGGAGGGGTCAGGAGACACTGTGGCCCCATCCGAGGACGCCCCCGGACAGGGCCAAACAGGAAGGATATATATATCATATCTAACCAAAGACTGTGTGCTGTGACATTAGTGTTTTGACTTTCCCCTTGGATACCTGAATAGTTATGTCTGCCACCAACACCACAAGAGCAGGCCTACCAAACCACATTCCAACTATACTAATGTACCAAGACTAACAATACTGAACACAAAGCCTTATTACATACTTACTGCTTTAAATAGGGCATGTAATGAGTGTGTGGATGGGACTATTTAGTGGTCTTGTACCAAACCCAGTGTTTCCTCAGTATTCCAATTCCAATGCTGTTAGAATATTGAGATACAGTCGTTTGTCTGTGTGGTTAGTAGGATGGAGTACAGCTAGTCACAGTTAACTTTGGCCATTTTCTATGATGTCACTTGGGAAGGGCCACACAGGCCTACACACCCAGAACAATGTGTACAAACTAATGTTTTTGTCATGCTTTAGACCCCTTCGACATCTTGGACTTCATTTGTTGTCCAGTGTTTGTGTTTAGACTCTCTGTTTGTGTCTGTTTTCTATAGTGTTTTGCACAATAATGATTAATAGGTTATGTATACAACACAGGAGGTTGGTGGCAGCTTAATGGGTGAGAATGGGCTCATGATAATGTCTGGAGCGGAATTGTAGAATGGTATTAAATACATGAAGCACATGGTTTCCAGGTGTTTGATGCCATTCCATTGGCTCCGTTCCAGCCATTATTATGAGCCGTTCTCCCCTCCGCAGCCTCCTGTGGTTTACAATGTTATGTACAGTGCATTCAGAAAGTATTCAGACCCCTTGCCGTTTTCCATGTTTTGTTACATTGCAGCTTTATTCTATATTGGATAAAATAGTTATATATATATATATATATATTCGTAATTATTAAGACCTTTTGCTATGAGACAACATTTTTGAAGAGTTTTTGCTTTTACCACAAATATGAGTATTAAAAATAAAAAGAGATTCCTTATTTACATAAATATTTAGATCCTTTGCTATGAGACTCAACTGAGCTCAGGTGCATCCTGTTTCCATTGATCATCTTTAAGATGTTTCGACAACTTGATTTTAGTCCACCTGTGGTAAATTCAATTGATTGAACATGATTTGGAAAGGCACACACCTGTCTGTAAAAGGCACATGACAGCCCCCTTGGTGTTTGCCAAGAGGCACCGAAAGGATTCTCAGACCATGAGAAACAAGATTCTCTGGTCTGATTAAACCATGGTTGAACTCTTTGGCCTGGATGCCAAGCGTCACATCTGGAGGAAACCTGGCACCATCCCTACGGTGAAGCATGGTGGTGGCAGCATAATGCTGTGAGGATGTTTTTCAGGGGCAAGGACTGGGAGACTAGTCAGGATCGAGGGAAAGATGAATGGAGCAAAGTACAGAGAGATCCTTGATGAAAGCTACTCCAAAGCGTGCAGGACCTCAGACCGGGATGAAGGTTCACCTTCCAACAGGACAACGACACTAAGCACACAGCCAAGACCATGCAGGAGTGGCTTCAGGACAGGTCTCTGAATGTCCTTGAGTGGCCCAGCCAGAGTCCGGACTTAAACCTGAGTAAAGGGTCTGAATACTTATGTAAATGTCATATTTCATTATTTAGTTTTTTTAATAGATTTGCAAACATTTCTAAAAAACAGTTGTTGCTTTGTCATTATGGGGTATTGTGTGTAGATTGATGTGGGGGGGGGGACAATTTAATCCATTTTAGAATAAGGCTGTAACGTAACAAAATGTGGAAAAAGTCAAGGGGTCTGAATACTTTCAGAATGCACTGTATGTCTGGCTCTCAGGCGTTGTTGAATATGTATTCAGCAGGCGTAGGTGCTATCAGCAATGCTCATGGCATTACATGCATGCACCTGCTTGTCTCTGTCTCTACACTTCAAAGGACTTCTCCCCACTACAGTTCAACCTGTCAGCACAACAACAACATTCGAAAGGGCGTCTCCTAACAGTTATTACATAACGATGGGTTATTAAAATTAAAATGGTCATTTGGAAAATATGACCTTTCTCTTCTCCCCTCCCATCCTCCCTTTTTCTTTCTGTCTACCTCACACCCTGGCAAGGTTTCTGGCTCTCTCTGTCTCTCTTTCTCCCTCCTATCTCTCACACTCTGGCAAGGGTTCTAGAGTCATCGTTTCCCATAGCTATTGGGTGGAATGCAGTCTCAGTAAGAACATTGGGTGCAGTAGTGTGGTGTTCACTATTTGGCAGGCAGGAGACAGCTACACCCCAAATTAAGTGTGAGAATCTCTTTCTCCGTTTCATGTAATGTACAGTACCAGTCAAAAGTTTGGACACACCTATTCAGTCAAGGGTTTTTCTTTATTTTTACTATATTCTACATTGTAAAATAATAGTGAAGATATCAAAACTGTGAAATAACACATATGGAATCATGTAGTAACCAAAAAAGTGTTAAACAAATCAAAATGTATTTTATATTTGAGATTCTTAAAAGTAGCAACCCTTTGCCTTGATGACAGCTTTGCACACTTTGGCATTCCATCAACCAGCTTCATGAGGTATTCACCTGGAATGCATTTCAATTAACAGGGGTGCCTTATTAAAAGTTAATTTGTAAAATGTATTTCCTTCTTAATGCATTTGAGCCAAATAATTGTGTTGTGACAAGGTAGTGGTGGTATACAGAAGATAGCCCTATTTGGTAAAAGACCAAGTCCATATTATGGCAAGAACAGCTCAAATAAGCAAAGGGGAACAGCAGTCCATCATTACTTTAAGACATGAAGGTCAGTCAATCTGGAAAATTTCAAGAACTGAAAGTTTCTCCAAGTGCAGTCGCAACAACCATCAAGCGCTATGATGAAACTGGCTCTCATGAGGACCGCAACAGGAAAGGAAGACCCAGAGTCCCCCAAGACCCAAGTTCATTAGAGTTACCAGCCTCAGAAATTGCAGCCCAAATAAATGCTTCACAGAGTTCAAGTAACAGACACATCTCAACATCAACTGTTCAGAGGAGACTGTGCAAATCAGGCCTTCATGGTCGAATTGCTGCAAAGAAACCACTACAAAAGGACATCAATAAGAAAAAGAGACTTGCTTGGGCCAAGAAACATGAGCAATGGACATTAGACCGGTGAAAATCTGTCCTTTGGTTTGATTAGTCCAAATTCGAGATTTCTGGTTTCAACCGCTGTGTCTTTGTGAGACGCAGAGTAGGTGAACGGATGATCTCAGCATGTGTGGTTCCCACCGTGAAGCATGGAGGAGGAGGTGGTGAAATCAAAAGGTGGTGACACTGTCAGTGATTTACATAGAATTCAGGGCACACTTAACCAGCATGGCTACCACAGTGATATGCCATCCCATCTGGTTTGTGCTTTGTTTGTGATCATTTGTTTTTCAACAGGACAATGACCCAACACAGCTCCAGGTTATTTGACCAAGAAGGAGAGTGATGGAGTGCTGCATCAGATGACCTGGCCTCCATAATCACCCAACCTCAACCGAATTGAGATGGTTGGGATGAGTTGGACCGCAGAATGAAGGGAAATCAGCCAACAAGTGCTTAGCATATGTGGGAACTCCTTCAAGACTGTTGGAAAAGCATTCCAGGTGAAGCTGATTGAGAGAATGCCAAGTGTCCAAAGCTGTCATCAAGGCAAAGTGTGGCTACTTTGAAGAATCTCAAATATAAAATATATTTTGATTTGTTGAACACTTTTTTTGGTTACTACATGATTCCATATGTGTTATTTCATAGTTTTCATGTATTCACTATTATTCTACAATGTAGAAACTAGTATGCACAAAGAAAACCCCTTGAATGAGTAGGTATCCAAACTTTTGATTGGTACTGTATGTCTGTGTCTGCCAGTGTGTTTTGACATGGAGACGAAAAATGTTTTATCACATGTTCAGATCCTTTCTCCCTTTTTCTCTCATCTCAAGTTTCATTCTTTTCTGTTCTTTTTTTTTACATTGACACTCTGCCATGCCCATGTTAATGTAACTAGATGACTTTACGCAAACAGGTAAATGTTAAGGGGGTAAAATATACATGGCTTTTAGAGATGAACTCATACAACACATTCTCAGAAGCACAGCGCACTTTGCTTCATGTCTGTAGGTCTTTGCTGAGATATTACATTTTGTATACTGAACAAAAATATAAACGCAACATGCTACAATTTCAAAGATTTTGCTGAGTTACAGTTGATTTAAGGAAATCAGACAATTTAAATTAATTCATTAGGCCCTGATCTATGGATTTCACATGACTAGGAAGACAGATATGCATCCATTGGTCACAGATACCTTAAAAAAAAGGTAGGGGCGTGGATCAGAAAACCAGCCAGTATCTCGTGTGACCACTATTTGCATCATGCTGCACATCACATCTCCTTCACATAGAGTTGACCAGGCTGTTGATTGTGGCCTGTGGAATGTTGTCCCACTTCTCTTCAATGGCTGTGTGAAGTTGCTGGATATTGGCAGGGACTGGAACACGCTGTCGTACACGTCGGTCCAGAGCATCCCAAATATGCTCAATGGATGACATGTCTTGTGAGTGCAGGCCATGGAAGAACTGGGACATTTTCAGCTTCCAGGAATTGTGTATAGATCCTTGCAACATGGTGCCGTGCATTAAAATGCTGAAACATGAGGTGATGGTGGAAGATGAATGACACGACAATGGGCCTCATGATCTCATCATGGTATCTCTGTGATTTCAAATTGCCATCGATAAAATCCAATTGTGTTCGTTGTCCATAGCTTATGCCTGCCCATACCATAACCTCACCGCCACCATGGCGCACTCTGTTCACAACGTTGACATCAGCAAACCATTAGCCCCAACTTCCTCCCCAGTGGAGGACCCTCCTGCAGGGCAGGATACAATGGAGCTGGACCGCTGGCCTCAGAGGGTCTACCACAGTGTTGCCAGGATGATACAGAGGACTTGGAGAAGACACGTGGTGGGTGGCACCACAATACGACACACACAGGCACACACACACACAGACTGTGTAACCTCTCCATCTGCTATATGTAGGATACACGCGTTTCTAGTACTTCAATAACCTTGTGAGGTTCTTTAACCAGGGAGACCCTCGACTCCTGCTCAAAAAAGTAAATCCCAGTGAGGTAGCACCCTACACACACACACACACACACACACACACACACACACACACACACACACACACACACACACACACACACACACACACACACACACACACACACACACACACACACACACACACACACACACACACACACACACACACACACACACACACACACACACACACACACACACACATACACACACACATACATTGACCATTATGAATGGTACTATGGTTGTTATTGCAGAGAGATATTATGGATGCTGCGGCAGGGGTCCAAATCAGATTCAGACTGGGAGGGGTGTTCATTTTGACAGTGCTAAAAATGATGAAAAAATACCTATCACTCACGATACTTGTGCCGGAATTTATTTAAAAAAGCTATCTGTGATGATTTCTGCAATACAAATAGATGTGTGCATGCTAATGTGAGGTTTGTTTGTCCTTTCCCACATAGACCATCTTTCCACCGAGCATCCACTATAAGATCTACTATATAGATCTACACCCACGACCCATCCTGGACATGTGTGCCAATAGCCCCAAAGGATACACACCCTCCCCCAGGCAGGAGGCCCGTCCCCAGGCAAAAATACAACCAGAGGCCCCTGGTGCAAGACGAACAGGCTGGCTGGTACTGCCGCATAGAGAACAACGGCTGGAGACTGCTCTCTGTGAAGGTGGGGCAGAAGTTCAGACCCAATGATATCACACTATATCGCATATGGGTTCGTTCTGTATGATATGGTTGGAACCGCGAAGAGATACTATGCTGTCATCATTGCTTTAGTGCAGTACTCAGTCCCTCTGTGAAAGAAGATTATAATTTGAGAAGTCTATTGGTTCAGGTTGCTCTGTTAGGTGACATCATCACATTGGAGACCAATGGCAGGAAGGTGGAGTTCCACCATTCCAAACTGCAGTCAGCAGCACGTGAAGAGGAGGAGGGAGATCAAGTGGCTGAAGCAGATGTGAGTTAGTGAGCATCCTTACCTGCAATAACACCACTCACTATGATATTCGCTGATCTGTATGCCTCAAACAGCGTCATTATTGCTAATCTACACTGAGTATACCAAACATTATGAACATCTTCCTAATATTGAGTTGCCTCAATTCGTTGAGACAGCTGCAATGCAGTGTACCCAACAATGTTTTTTTAAACATTTCTGCAGGTATATTCATGACTGGAGGAATGTGTGCACCAGTAATTCCTCTGAGTCTTGCAAAGGTACAATGATTTATTCCTTGAGTTATGGCACATTATAACCAAACCAACAACTTCAACGGGATTATAGCATCCCCCTGTGGTCAAAGGGAGTAACAACTCTCTCTCTCTTTATCAATTTCGATTTTAAAGGCTTTATTGGCATGGGAAACATATGTTAACATTGCCAAAGCAAGTGAAGTGGATAATAAACATAAGTGAAATAAACAATACAAATTAACAGCAACATTACACTCACAGAAGTTCCAAAAGAATAAAGACATTTCAAATGTCATATTATGTCTGTATACAGTGTTGTAACGATGTGAAAATAGTTAAAGTACAGAAGGGAAAATAAATAAACATAAATATGGGTTGTATTTACAATGGTGTTTGTTCTTCATTGGTTGCCATTTTCTTGTGGCAACAGGTCACCAATCTTGCTGCTGTGATGGCACACTGTGGTATTTCACCCAGTATATATGGGAGTTTATCAAAATTGGGTTTGTTTTCAAAATCTTTGTGGATATGTGTAGTCTGAGGGAAAATGTGTCTCTAATATGGTCATACCTTTGGCAGGTTAGGAAGTGCAGCTCAGTTCAGTCAGCTCCGTATCCTCCAGCCTCATCAAGTCAGAACGCTCCAGGCCAATCTCTCTGACTGATGGCTGGCTGACTGACTATATCACTGACCAGACCAGAAAATTGCAATAAAGACTAACAGAGACTACTAAACCATGACCGTATGCAGTGAGATTCAATTAAATGTGAAGAGAAATGAAGCAAAGTGGTGAATGTCACTTTATGTTGATACTACATTTTATATATTTGTAGTCATAAATGTGGATTCTATATTTTTTCTACACCACCGTTTAACAAATTGTAATAAGTCTAAGGACATCAGATGTTGGTAAACCAGGCACAATGTGCGTCGAAATGTTATACCTATTCATGTTCAAATTATCACTCAAAGAAGGACACACAAAAATGAGGGGGCACCCGGATTTGAACCGGGGACCTCTTGATCTGCAGTCAAATGCTCTACCACTGAGCTATACCCCCAACTTACAATGTTTGAAACTGAATTGATATATAAAGACAAATCTAACTGTATATAAAGTATTATAGACCATATATTAATACATGTAAATAACATCGCAACAATAGTTTAGACAGCGGAAAACGTACTTTCCTTTTTTTATTTCCTTCTACTAGCCTGGTTGTATTTATTTCATCTGATTCGGATGTGTCGTAAAACTAACGCAACCCCAACCGGAAGTTTTTTTTAACTGAAAGTGAAAACAGCCTCATCAGAGCGACAATGGTAGATATCATATTAGCAACATTTGTTGTTTAATTAATACAGTAAATGTGTAAAGTTGATGTTTGTGCGAGTTAACTATATTGTTTATACGAAATACCAATGAATCGTGGGGTTCTGGACCTTCATTACTAGCTGTATTTGTAGAGACGTTTTGATTTCGAGTAACTTAGTCACTCGTGCCAGTGAGCGAGGAGCTAGTTAACGCTAACTAGCAGCGATGAGGGAGCCAACGTTAGCTAGATATCTCTGTTTGGTTAATGTATCTAACTTACGCGAAAAACAAATCAGAAGCCGAAAGCCTCAACAGAAGCTGGAGAAGCAAGCAGAGCGAGACGGGCGGAAAGGACGGGACAGGCAGAGCAGTGGCTGTATGCTAACAGCATAGGCCATAATTCCAATATTCTTTGCTGATAGCGATGGTGTTTCCATAAGTGGGTGAATGTCCAATTTAGAATGTATGGTAACCCCTCAACTCTTCACTACCTCTTCCAATTTAAATGATTTCGAGAGAATAATGACAATGTGTATCATTTTATGACTACTACAGCGCCAGCGAAAACACACAGCCTTTCTAATTGAGTGAGGCATCAAAGCAGACAACCCACCTGCCAAGCTTCGTTTGGGTAATTTTAATGAAAAACAATGCATTCTAAAATAAATCACGATCACCTTTGGTGAGTTTAGACCATTAGCTAGCTAACGTTAGCTACGTAGCAACGCGCCAATTATCATCCGGCCTGTCTTTTGTTTCGTGACAACTAACAATGTAGCAATTCGCTGACGTTAACTCGGTTGTTTGGGTTGCAGTAAAGTGTTACTATGCCTCTGTTATAATTCTAATCGAGTTGTTCTGTTGTTCGTCACCAGAATACCCGTGGACTCAGATCACAGCTGAAAGACAGTGTACCGGTGACGGGCATGGGTCCACAGGTTGGGGCTTATGGCGTTCAGGACACACTCAGGAGCGGGTGAGAGTACTGTCTCTGTGTTGGACACTCATTTAACTCAAAGTATGAAACTAGCTAAACTATCAGTTTTTGATAGAACTGCCGTTTTCTCCTCTCCCTCTGTTTCTCTCTCAGATTTAGCAGTGTGAAAAATGAGCTGCTTCCCAGCCATGCGTTGGAGCTTTCAGAAAAGAATGTGAGTGACCAACACATTTGACACACAATGTCCTGTTTTACTGAGCTACAGTCTATGCATCTTTTCTGCGAGTAAATACAAGTCTTCAGGCATTTATCTCCTAACCATCTCTGCTACTTTAGCTCCAGCATTGAGTGTTTTCTCCTCTCCCTGCAGTTTCAGCTGAACCAGGACAAGATGAACTTCTCTAACCTCAGAAACATCCAGGGCCTCCACGCTCCACTCAAACTACAGATGGAGTACAGGGCAGCCAGACAGGTATACACACACAATAGCATATCTCTGATCTTCATTGAAAACAAGAAACAGTGTCTGAGCAATTGCAATAAATAACTTTCCAACGTAGAGAGTGCCTTGCGAAAGTATTCGGCCCCTTTGAACTTTGCGACCTTTTGCCAGATTTCAGGCTTCAGAGATATAAAACTGTATTTTTTTGTGAAGAATCAACAACAAACTTTCAAACTTTAACAAATCAAAAACTGAAATTGGCCGTGCAAAATTATTCAGCCCCCTTAAGTTAATACTTTGTAGCGCCACCTTTTGCTGCGATTACAGCTGTAAGTCACTTGGGGTATGTCTATCAGTTTTGCACATCGAGAGACTGAAATTTCTTTCCCATTCCTCCTTGCAAAACAGCTCGAGCTCAGTGAGGTTGGATGGAGAGCATTTGTGAACAGCAGTTTTCAGTTCATTCCACAGATTCTCGATTGGATTCAGGTCTGGACTTTGACTTGGCCATTCTAACACCTGGATATGTTCATTTTTGAACCATTCCATTGTAGATTTTGCTTTATGTTTTGGATCATTGTCTTGTTGGAAGACAAATCTCCATCCCAGTCTCAGGTCTTTTGCAGACTCCATCAGGTTTTCTTCCAGAATGGTCCTGTATTTGGCTCCATCCATCTTCCCGTCAATTTTAACCATCTTCCCTGTCCCTGCTGAAGAAAAGCAGGCCCAAACCATGATGCTGGCACCACCATGTTTGACAGTGGGGATAGGGTGATGAGCTGTGTTGCTTTTACGCCAAACATAACGTTTTGCATTGTTGCCAAAAAGTTCAATTTTGGTTTCATCTGACCAGAGCACCTTCTTCCACATGTTTGATGTGTCTCCCAGGTGGCTTGTGGCAAACTTTTAAACAACACTTTTTATGGATATCTTTAAGAAATGGCTTTCTTCTTGCCACTCTTCCATAAAGGCCAAATTTGTGCAATACACGACTGATTGTTGTCCTATGGACAGAGTCTCCCACCTCAACTGTAGATCTCTGCAGTTCATCCAGAGTGATCATGGGCCTCTTGGCTGCATCTCTGATCAGTCTTCTCCTTGTATGAGCTGAAAGTTTAGAGGGACGGCCAGGTCTTGGTAGATTTGCAGTGGTCTGATACTCCTTCCATTTCAATATTATCGCTTGCACAGTGCTACTTGGGATGTTTAAAGCTTGGGAAATCTTTTTGTATCCAAATCCGGCTTTAAACTTCTTCACAATGGTATCTCGGACCTGCCTGGTGTGTTCCTTGTTCTTCATGATGCTCTCTGCACTTTTAACGGACCTCTGAGACTATCACAGTGCAGGTGCATTTATACGGAGACTTGATTACACACAGGTGGATTGTATTTATCATCATTAGTCATTTAGGTCAACATTGGATCATTCAGAGATCCTCACTGAACTTCTGGAGAGAGTTTGCTGCACTGAAAGTAAAGGGGCTGAATAATTTTGCATGCCCAATTTTTCAGTTTTTGATTTGTTCAAAAAGTTTGAAATATTCAATAAATGTCGTTCCACTTCATGATTGTGTCCCACTTGTTGTTTATTCTTCACAAAAAAAATCCAGTTTTATATCTTTGTTTGAAGCCTGAAATGTGGCAAAAGGTCGCAAAGTTCAAGGGGGCCGAATACTTTCGCAAGGCACTGTACCTTCCCTCTTTCCTCCCCACCTCAGATCCAGCGCCTGCCATTCCTGCAGAGCTCACACCTGGCTCTGGACACTCTCAAAGGGAACGATGAGAGCATCAGCTTTGAGGACATCCTCAACGGTAAGACTCACTAACAATAGGTTTTCTACAAAGGTGGAGAGCAGAAAAATGATCAGGAACTAAAGCCAACAGGGAACACAGTTGAAGTGAAGCTGATGAGAACTCACGGCTATGTTGTTTTTCTGATGTGAACATGGTGGAAGTTCACCACCATTTTGTGTCCATCTCCTTGCAGATCCAGCCCAGAGTGAGATGATGGGTGAGCCCCACATCATGGTGGAGTACAAGCTGGGCATGATGTAAGAGCCATCCGACCCCAGGACGTTTGTGTTTACCCGCTGTTAACTAGTTACCGTGTGACAATGCATCTGCTTTAGAGATGGTCACTTACTTTCTCATGTGAGACCGCACTCAAGACTTTTGTATCATTGGATTATCTTGTTTCTATTAAATCCTGTAACTCAACCATGATGTTGATTTATTGCTGGTGTGGTAATGTTTTTGTTGTACTTAATATCTAGAAATACACACTGAAGCACACGATGCATCAAACATTTTTTTATTGTTCATACAAAGGCAAGATTTGTTGCTATGAGCTATGGTTAGTGGTCCTTATTTGGTACATAGATTGTGTGTAGGTTTAAAACTCTAATTTATCTTATCCATCATGACCACACACACATCTGTTCGTCAGATGCCCCTGACAGTAATTACTCCCCCTTGTGATCAAAACAACACTGCACAGCGCCCTCGTGCTTCAGCACACCTGCCACCTGTGAGGACACCAGATCCACCACCCTCACCTTACCGTCATGCCCTGCAATCGCCAGCATCCGGCAAGACGGGCTGAAATCCACCTCGTTGCTAGACTCAATGGGGAGCACGTCCTGATGTCACATAGCATGAAAGCACAACAAGATTCGCAAGTCGCCGGCGGGGCTGAAGGAAGCATCTTGAGCACACAGGTGTCCCACAGGGACAGGGACTTATCAGCTGAGGAGGTGAGCAGAGGAGGGGAGGAACTCTACACTGTCTACACTAGTGTGGCTGTGCAGTGTGTAGCTGCACCTTTCAATCTGCAGGTCCCACACCTTAATAATAACTAGGCAAGTCAGTTAACACATTCTTATTTTCAATGACGGCCTAGGAATGTTGGGTGAACAGATTTTTACCTTGTCAGCTCGAGGATTCAATCTTCAACCTTAAGGATAACTAGTCCAACGCTCTAACCACCTGTTTACATTGCACTCCACGAGGAGCCTGCCTGTTACGCGAATGCAGTAAGAAGCCAAGGTAAGTTTCAAGCTAGCATTAAACTTATCTTATGAAACACAATCAATAATAATCACTAGTTAACTACACATGGTTGATATTACTAGTTTATCTAGCGTGTCCTGGGTTGCATATAATTGGTGCGGCATTCGCAAAAAAGTACTGTCATTGCTCCAATGTGTACCTAACCATAAACATCAATGACTTTCTTAAAATCAAAACACAAGTATATATTTTTAAACCTGCATATTTAGTTAATAATGCCTGCTAACATGAATGTTTTTTAACTCGGGAAATTGTGTCACTTCTCTTGCGTTCTGCGCAAGCGGAGTCAGGGTATATGCAGTAGTTTGGTCCTCCTAGCTCATTGCAAACAGTGTGAAGACTTTCTTCCTTAAAAAGACAGCCAACTTCGCCAATCGGGGGATGATTTAACAAAAGCCATTTGTGAAAAAAGCACAACTGTTGCACGACTGTACCTAACCATAAACATCAATGCCTTTCTTAAAATCAATACACAGAAGTATATATTTTTAAACCTGCATATTTAGCTAAAATAAATCCAGGTTAGCAAGCAATATTAGGCTTTTGACTCTGTCAATAACAACATTCTTATTGGCAGACTCGACAGCCTTGGTTTGTCAAATGATTGCCTCGCCTGGTTTACCAACTACTTCTCTGATAGAGTTCAGTGTGTCAAATCGGAGGGTCTGCTGTCCGGTCCTCTGACAGTCTCTATGGGTGTGCCACAGGGTTCAATTCTCGGGCCGACTCTCTTTTCTGTATACATCAATGATGTTGGTCTTGCTGCTGGTGATTCTCTGATCCACCTCTACGCAGACAACACCATTCTGTATACTTCTGGCCCCTTCTTGGACACTGTGTTAACTAACCTCCAGACGAGCTTCAATGCCATTACAACTCTCCTTCCGTGGCCTTCAACTGCTCTTAAACGCAAGTAAAACTAAATTCATGCTATTCAAACGATCACTGCCCGCACCTGCCCACCCGTCCGGCATCACTACTCTGGACGGCTCTGACTTAGAATACGTGAACAACTACAAATACCTGGGTGTCTGGTTAGACTGTAAACACTCCTTCCAGACTCACATTAAGCATCGCCACTCCAAAATTAAATCTAGAATCGGCTTCCTATATCGCAACAAAGCATCCTTCACTCATGCTGGCAAACATACCCTCGTAAAACTGACCATTCTTCCGATCCTCGACTTCGGCGATGTCATCTATAAAATAGCTTCCAAGACTCTACTCAACAAACTGGATGCAGTCTATCACAGTGCCATTCTTTTGTCACCAAAGCCCCATACACTACTCACCATTGTGACCTGTACTCTCTCGTTGGTTGGCCCTCGCTTCATACTCTTCGCCAAATACACTGGCTACAGGTTATCTAAAAGTTTCTGCTAGGTAAAGCCCCGCCTTATCTCAGCTCACTGGTCACCATAGCAGCACCCACTCGTAGCACGCACTCCAGCAGATATACAGTGGGGCAAAAAAGTATTTAGTCAGCCACCAATTGTGCAAGTTCTCCCACTTAAAAAGATGAGAGAGGCCTGTAATTCTCATCATAGGTACACTTCAACTATGACAGACAAAATGAGAAAAAAATCCAGAAAATCACATTGTAGGATTTTTTATGCATTTATTTGCAAATTATGGTGGAAAATAAGTATTTGGTCACCTACAAACAAGCAAGATTTCTGGCTCTCACAGACCTGTAACTTCTTCTTTAAGAGGCTCCTCTGTCCTCCACTCATTACCTGTATTAATGGCACTTGTTTGAACTTGTTATCAGTATAAAAGACACCTGTCCACAACCTCAAACAGTCACACTCCAAACTCCACTATGGCCAAGACCAAAGATCTGTCAAAAGACACCAGAAACAAAATTGTAGACCTGCATCAGGCTGGGAAAACTGAATCTGCAATAGGTAATCAGCTTGGTTTGACGAAATCAACTGTGGGAGCAATTATTAGGAAATGGAAGACATACAAGACCACTGATAATCTCCCTCGATCTGGGGCTCCACGCAAGATCTCACCCTGTGGGGTCAAAATGATCACAAGAATGGTGAGCAAAAATCCCAGAACCACATGGGGGGACCTAGTGAATGACCTGCAGAGAGCTGGGACCAAAGTAACAAAGCCTACCATCAGTAACACACTACGCCGCCAGGGACTCAAATCCTGCAGTTCCAGACGTGTCCCCCTGCTTAAGCCAGTACATGTCCAGGCCTGTCTGAAGTTTGCTAGAGAGCATTTGGATGATCCAGAAGAAGATTGGGAGAATGTCATATGGTCAGATTAAACCAAAATATAACTTTTTGGTAAAACCTCAACTCATCGTGTTTGGAGGACAAAGAATGCTGAGTTGCATCCAAAGAACACCACACCTATTGTGAAGCATGGGGGTGGAAACATCATGCTTTGGGGCTGTTTTTCTGCAAAGGGACCAGGACGACTGATCTGTGTAAAGGAAAGAATGAATGGGGCCATGTATTGTGAGATTTTGAGTGAAAACCTCCTTCCATCAGCAAGGGCATTGAAGATGAAACGTGGCTGGGTCTTTCAGCATGACAATGATCCCAAACACACCACCCGGGCAACGAAGGAGTGGCTTCGTAAGAAGCATTTCAAGGTCCTGGAGTGGCCTAGCCAGTCTCCAGATCTCAACCCCATAGAAAATCTTTGGAGGGAGTTGAAAGTCCTTGTTTCCCAGCAACAGCCCCAAAACATCACTGCTCTAGAGGAGATCTGCAAGGAGGAATGGGCCAAAATACCAGCAACAGTGTGTGAAAACCTTGTGAAGACTTACAGAAAACGTTTGACCTCTGTCTTTGCCAACAAAGGGTATATAACAAAGTATTGAGATAAACTTTTGTTATTGACCAAATATCTCACTGGTCACCCCCAAAGCCAATTCCTCCTTTGGACGTCTTTCCTTCCAGTTCTCTGCTGCCCATGACTGGAACGAATTGCAAAAATATCTGAAGCTGGAGACTCACATCTCCCTCACTAGCTTTAAGCACCATCAGTCAGAGCTGCTTACAGATCACTGCACCTGTACATAGCCCATCTGTAAACAGCACATCTATCTACCTACCTCATCCCCATACTGGTATTTTTTTATTTTGCTCCTTTGCACCCCAGTATCTCTACCTGCACATTAATCTTCTGCCAATCTACCATTCCAGTGTTTAATTGCTATATTGTAATTGCTTCGCCAGCATGGCCTATTTATTTCCTTAACTTACCTCATTTGCACTCACTGTATATAGACTTTTTGCTTTCTTTTGTTCTACTGTATTATTGACTGTATGTTTTGTTCATTCCATGTGTAACTCTGTGTTGTTGCATGTGTTGAATTGCTACGCTTTATCTTGGCCAGGTCGCAGTTGCAAATGAGAACGTGTTCTCAACTAGCCTACCTGGTTAAATAAAGGTGAAATAAAAATTAACTAGGTGAAATTGTGTCACTTCTCTTGCGTTCATTGCACGCAGAGTCAGGGTATATGCAACAGTTTGGGCCGCCTAGCTCATTGCGAACTAATTTGCCAGAATTTTACGTAATTATGAGATAACATTGATGGTTATGCTATGTAAAAGCAATATTTAGACTTAAATATTCGTATTTCACTGAAAGAATAAATGTTTTGTTTTCGAAATTATAGTTTCCGGATTCGACCATATTAATGACCTAAGGCTCGTATTTCTGTGTGTTATTATGTTATAATTAAGTCTATGATTTGATAGAACAGTCTGACTGAGCGATGGTAGGCACCAGCAGGCTCGCAAGTATTCATTCAAACAGCACTTTTGTGCGTTTTGCCAGCAGCTCTTTGCTGTGCTTCAAGCATTGCGCTGTTTATGACTTAAAGTCTATCAACTCCCAAGATTAAGCTGGTGTAACCGATGTGAAATGGCTAGCTAGTTAGCGGGGTGCGCGCTAATAGCGTTTCAAACGTCACTCACTTGGAGATTTGGAGTAGTTGTTCCCCTTGTTCCCCTTGCTCTGCATGCCTGTTCTTATCTTCTGAGCAAGGGACTTAAACGTTAGCTTTCTTACATGGCACATATTGCACTTTTACTTTTTTCTCCAACTCTTTGTTTTTGCATTATTTAAACCAAATTGAACATGTTTCATTATTTATTTGAGGCTAAATTGGTTTTATTTATGTATTATATTAAGTTATAACAAGTGTTCATTCAGAATTGTTGTAATTGTCATTATTACTTTTTTTGGTCCTCCAATAATCAATATCGGTATCGGCGTTGAAAAATCATAATCGGTCAACCTCTAGTTTCTACAACTTGATTGGAGTCCATTTGTGGTGAATTCAATTGATTGGACATGATTTGGAAAGGCACACTCCTGTCTATATAAAGTCCCACAGTTGACAGTGCATGTCAGAGCAAAAACCAAGTCTTGGGGTCGAAGGAATTGTCCGTAGAGCTATGAGACAGAAGTGTACCAAAACATGTCAGCAGCATTGAAGGTTCCCAAGAACACAGTGGCCTCCATCATTCTTAAATGGAAGAAGTTTGGAACCACCAAGTCTCTTCCTAGAGCTGGCCACCTGGCCAAAATGAGAAATCAGGGGGAGAGGTGACTAAGAACCTGATGATCACTCTGACAGAGGTCCAGAGTTCCTCTGTGGAGATGGGAAAACCTTCCAAAAGGACAACCATCTCTGCAGCGTTCCACCAATCAGGACTTTATGGTAGAGTGGCCAGACGGAAGCCACTCCTCAGTAAAAGTTACATGACTGCCCGCTTGGAGTTTTCCAAAAGGCACCTAAAGGACTCAGACCATGAAAAACAAGATTCTCTGGTGTGATAAAACCGGAATTGAACTCTTTGGCCTGAATGCCAAGTGTCACGTCTGGAGGAAACCAGGCACCCCTCATCACCTGGCCAATATCACCCCTACGGTGAAGTATCACCCCTACGGTGGCAGCATCATGCTGTGAGGATTTTTTTCATTGGAAATGACTGGAAGACTTGTCAGGATTGAGGGAAAGATGAACGGAGCATGGTACAGAGATCCTTGATGAAAACCAGATCCAAAGTGCTCAGGACCTCAGACATGGGGTGAAGGTTCACCTTCCAACAGGACAATGACCATCAACACACAGCCAAGACAATACAGAAGTGGCTTCAGGACAAGTCTCTGAATGTCCATGAGCCCGGACTTGAACCCGATTGAACATCTCTGGAGAGACCAGAAAGTAGCTGTGCAGCGACACTCCCAATTCAACCTGACAGTGCTTAAGAGGATCTTCAGAGAAGAATGGGAGAAATTCACCAAATACAGGTATGCCAAACTTGTAGCGTCATACCCAATATGACTCAAGGCTGTAATTGCTGTCAAAGGTGCTTCAACAAAGTACTGAGTAAAGGGTCTAAATACTTATGTAATTGTCATTTCATTTTTTATTTTTTTTAAACAGTTTTTCCTCTCATTATTGGGTATTGTGTGTAGATTGATGAGGAAAAAAACATGTAAATACATTTTAGAATAAGGCTGTAATGTAACAAAATGTGGAAAAAGTGAAGGGGTTGAATACTTTCCGAAATGCACTATATCAGTTTCTCTGGTTTTACTACTTATGGGTATGTGTTTGGGTAAAATGAACATTTTTGTTTTATTCTATAAACCACTGACATTTCTTCCAAATTCCTAATAAAAATATTGTCATTTGGAACATTTATTTGCAGACAGGTAAAATAACCAAAAATATGCAGTGTTGTCAGACCTCGAAAATGCAAAGAAAATAAGTTCTTAAACAACACATTTCTGATGTTTTAACTTAGGAAGAGTTCAGAAATCAATATTTGGTGGAATAGCAGGGCGTGCGAGACCTGGAGAGGCCTAGAAGCCACAGTGTCTCGCACCCGCTGTGAAATTAGGTGGAGGATCGGTGATGATCTGGGGGTGCTTCAGCAAGGCTGGAATCGGGCAGATTTGCCTTTGTGAAGGACGCATGAATCAAGCCACTGCTCTGACAATGTTCCCCAACTCTGAGGATTATTCCTTCCAGCAAGACAATGCTCCATGCCACACAGCCAGGTCAATCAAAGTGTGGATGGAGGACCACCAGATCAAGACCCTGTCATGGCCAGCCCAATCTCCAGGCCTGAATCCCATTGAAAACCACCAGATCAAGACCCTGTCATGGCCAGCCCAATCTCCAGGCCTGAATCCCATTGAAAACCTCTGGAATGTGATCAAGAGGAAGATGGATGGTCACAAGCCATCAAACAAAGCCAAGCTGCTTCAATTTTTGCACCAGGAGTGGCATGAAGTCACCCAAAGTCACTGTGAAAGACTGGTGGAGACAATGTCAAGACGCCTGAAAGCTATGATTGAAAATCAGGGTTATTCCACCAAATATTGATTTCTGAACCCTTCCTAAGTTAAAACATGACTTTTGTGTTGTTGTCATTTTCTGCAAATAAATGCTCTAAATGACAATATTTTTATTTGGGATTTGAGAGAAATGTTGTCAGTAGTTTATAGAAAAAAACTAAAATGTTAATTTTACCCAAACACATACCTATAAATAGTAAAACCAGAGAAATTGATCATTTTGCAGTGGTCACTTAAATTTTTCCAGAGCGTATATGTACAGTAACCTGTCAAATGTTTGGACACACCTACTCATTCAAAGGTTTTTATTTATTTGTACTATTTTCTACATTGTAGAATAATAGTGAAGACATCAAAACTATGAAATAACACACATGGAATCATGTAGTAACCAAAAAAAGTGTTAAACAAATCTAAATATATTTGAGATTCTTCAAAGTAGCCACCCTTTGCCTTGATGACAGCTTTGCACAATCTTGGCATTCTCGCAACCAGCTTCATGAGGTAGTCACCTGGAATGCATTTCAATTAACAGGGGGGCCTTATTAAAAGTTAATTTATGGAATTTCTTTCCTCAGTGTGTTTGAGCCAATTCATTGTGTTGTGACAAGGTAGGGCCGGTATACAGAAGATAGCCCTATTTGGAGAAAGACCAAGTCCCTTTTATGGCCCGAACAGCTAAAATAAGAGAAACGACAATCCGTCACTACTTTAAAACATGAAGGTCAGTCAATCCAGAACATTTCAAGAACTTTGAAAGTTTCTCCTATTGCAGTCTCAACAACCATCAAGTGCTATGATGAAACTGGCTCTCATGAGGACCGCCACAGGAAAGGAAGACCCAGAGTTACCTCTGCTGCAGAGGATAAGTTAATTAGAGTTACCAGCCTCAGAAATTGCAGCCCAAATAAATGCTTTACAGAGTTCAAGTAACACACACATCTCAACGTCAACTGTTCAGAGGATCCTGCGTGAATCAGGCCTTCATGGTCGAATTGCTGCAAAGAAGCCACTACTAAAGGACACCAAAAAGAAGAAGAGACTTGCTTGGGCCAAGAAACATGAGCAATGGACATTAGACTGGTGGAAATCTGTCCTTTATTTTGATGAGTCTAAATTGGAGATTTTTGGTTTCCAACCACAGTGTCCTTCTGAGACGCAGAATAGGTGAACGGATGATCTCCGCATGTGTGGTTCCCACCGTGAAACATGGAGGAGGAGGTGTGATGGTGTGGGGGTGCTTTGCTGGTGACACTGTCAGTGATTTATTTAGAATTCAAGGCACACTTAACCAGCATGGCTATCGCAGCAATATGCCATCCAATCTGGTTTGCACTTAGTGGAACTGTCATTTGTTTTTCAACAGGACAATGACCCAACACACCTCTAGGCTGTGTAAGGGCTATTTGACCAAGAATGAGAGAGATGGAGTGCTGCCTCAGATGACCTGGCCTCCACAATCACCCGACCTCAACCCAAATGTAATTTAATTGAACCTTTTATTTAACTAGGCAAGTCAATTGAGATGGTTTGGGATGAGTTGGACCACAGAGTGAAGGAAAAGCAGCCAACAAGTGCTCAGCATATGTGGGAACTCCTTCAATACTGTTGGAAAAGCATTCCTGGTGATGCTGGTTAAGAGAATGCCAAGAGTGTGCAAAGCTGTCATCGAGGCAAAGGGTGGCTACTTTGAAGAATCCCAAATAAGTCAAATGTATTTTTATGTGTTTAACACTTTTTTGGTCACTACAGGATTCCATATGTGTTATTTCGTCATTTTGACCTCTGCACTATTATTCTACAATGTAGAAAATATCAAAATAAAGAATAACCCTTGAATGAGTAGGTGGGTCCTAACTTTTGACTGGTACTGTATATCTATAATGCAGCACCCCCACCCCCAAACTACTTCCCACAGCTATGCTACTAGGGAAACAATAAAATGACTGGATACATAATGGGTGTGCCATGACATCCAGTGTTGTAGTGGAGGGTATACACAGTATAGCCCCTAATTTTTCAGAGGGCTTTGGGTATACTCACTTCTTAATCCCCACTGATACCTATCAAAGTGGTGTAGTGGAAGTATATGCCATATCAATTAATAAGGCTGATTGAACAGGTCAGAATGTTTAGCTTAAAATGTTGATAAATTGTTATTATAATTTCTTCACATTTTAGGCGCAGCAATGTACACATGACGGTAGGCCTAGGCTTGAACGTTCCAAAAAGCGATTGCTTGAAACACTGCTTTAAATGGCACACCGCACATGCGAGTGGTTTCAGACAGAAATATCTCTTCCCGAAATTTTGAAAGAGGGGGATTTAAAGATGCAACAACCTTCATGGGTTCCTAATATGACTAGGATAATGCCTTTGGTTGGTAGACAATGAAAGAAAGTTGAAAGAAAACCAATAGAACAGGAGAACACATATGAGTACGTCTTTATAAAAATATTATTGACTCCACGTTTCTATGGTGGGATTTTGGCTATAGGATACTTTGAAGCAAGGTACGACATGCCTCATATGAAGTAAAACGTCTAGGCAGTGGTTAAAAATACTTTAAAGTACTACTTAAGTAATTTTTGGGAGTATCTGTACTTTACCATTTATATTTTTGCCAACTTTTACTTTTACTTCACAACATTCCCCCCCAAAATAATGTACTTTTTACTCCATACGTTTTCCCTGACACCTAAAAGTACCCATGATTTGACAGGAAAATGGTCAATTTCACACTCTTATCAAGAAAATAACCCTGGTCATCCCTACTCACTAAACACATACTTCGTTTGTAAATTATGTCTATCTGTCAATTAAACATTAAGAATAAATTGTGCTATCTGGTTTGCTTAATTTACAGAATTTGAAATGGTTTTAACTTTTACTTTTGATACTTAAGTACATTTTAGCAGTTCCATTTACTTTTGATGCTTAAGTACATCTTACTCGTAGTATTTTACTGGGTGACTTTCACTTTTAGTTGAGTCATTTTCTATGAAGGTATCTTTACTTTGACTCGAGTATGACAATTGAGTACTTTTTCCATCACTTCTTTTAGGTGTCAAACAATTAAGGAAAAGGAAAAATATAGCGATGCCAATGATAGGCTTAACTCGCTTCTGGTGGATGGAAAGGCTTTCCCAAAAACATTCTTTATTAAATGTTAACTAGCTACAAAGTAGCCTATGTTATGTTTAATTCCAGTGGCCATTTATTTTGCAAACTCCTTCTCATGTACAACAGAAACACTGCTAACCAAATCAACTAACAACTACACTCGAAAATCGACATTTCTTAGAATTTTTCCCCCAGATCTCAAAAGGGGTCTCCTGATTTGGTTCAAGCATTGTCATGGTATTAGAACATTCATTTGTTTACCCTTATTTTACCAGGTAAGTTGACTGAGAACACTTTCTCATTTACAGCAACAACCTGGGGAAGAGTTACAGTGATGAATGAGTCAATTGTAAAATGGGGATGATTAGGTGACCATGATGGTATGAGGGCCAGATTGGGAATTTAGCCAGGACACCAGGGTTAACACCCCTACTCTCACAATAAGTGCCATGGGATCTTTATTGACCACAGAGAGTCAGGAAACCCGGTGAATGCCCCATCCAAAAGATAGCACCATACACAGGGAAATGTCCCCAATCACTACCCTGGGGCATTGGGATTTGTTTTAGACCAGAGGAAAGGGTGCTTCCTACTGGCCCTCCAACACCACTTCCAGCAGCATCTGGTCTCCCATCCAGGACAAACCCTTCTTAGCTTCAGAAGCAAGCCAGCAATGGGATGCAGGGTGGTATGCTGCTGGTAAATATTGTATGTATATTGTAACGCACTCTAGGTAAAAATATATTGGACTTTGATGTTTGGAAGTCTTTGTGGAAAATTTTCGGCACTCAAAAGTTGACAGTCCGGTGTGGAATCGGTACCGGTGACCCCTGTATATAGCCTCGTTGTTGTTATTCCTATTGTGTTACTTGGAATTATTACTTTTTATTTGAGTATACTTGTCAATCTATTCTTCTTCTTGAACTGCACTGTTGGTTAGGGGCTTGTAAGTAAGCATTTCACGGTAAAGTCTACATTTGTATTCGGTGCATGTGAAAAATATAGTTTGCTTTGATTAGATTTTTGAACGCTTCGTGTTGCCATGGGAAACATAACTGCTGGACGAGATAACGCGAGATTTTGCGGCAATAACGTTGCCTGTCTCTTCACACAAACATGGCGGACTACCGAGAAGCGCCCTTGGCCACTCGGCCAAAAACGTTGGACCCAGCTGAATATTTCAACCTTTCGCTGGACCAGAGACGTGCCGAGGAGGAGAGGGCTGGTTTAAGGGCTCAGCTGAAGAGACAATATCAGATGCAGCTAAACAACCCCCACAGAAAAGAGCTTATTGTAAGTACAGAGTGAGCTAACATGCTAACGCTAGTTAGCTTGCTAATGTCAGACCCACAGTTCACCAGTGTAATGCTAACGTTTGGTAGCCAGCAAGCATTCGCTAGCCAGACTGAGAACCCGACCCGACAAGTTAATGTACCTGCATTCAGCATTTGAGCTATTTAGCAAATGCCGTCTTATGTATATCTACGTAACTAGTTATCTTGCTAATTTATAATCCAACATCACAGGAAGTTTTTGAGAGTAAGCGATCTAACGTTAGGCAAGCTGGTTTTGTGATGCCTGGTGTTTGCTACTTTAGTTGATGTGACCTTGATGTTAGAATTTCATAGTCATTTTGCTATTTTAAACAATTTTGGGTTGCATTCAGTAACATGTATTCTGGGACGACATGACTGTTTGCATTCAACCTTTTCCGCCCTGCGTAGTAGTTGACTGCAATAAGACTGGCATCGACTCTCAAAAAATGGCCATCATTAATGACAAACTTTTATTTGTCACCTGTGCCGAATACAACTGTTTTACACCTTACCGAGAAATGCTTACTTACATGCTGCTGCTTTTGTGTTTACAGGAAGACCCTGCCTTGACACGCTGGGTGTTTGCACGCACCAACCCCTACAACCACTTCAGAGCCACCAAGAAGACGTCGCTGCTAGGTGGGCTCTTCGGAGTGGTGCCCCTCTTCGTCCTGTACTACGTACTGAAGACTGACAGGGTATGGATGAGATGACACAACCCCTTATCCTGCTCATTTCCTGACATTAGGGGTCTATTTGAAATCCACCATAGCCTCTATACTAAGGCACTTTATTTAGATTTGAAGGGATTGAATAGATTTGAGCAATATGGTGGACATTCCTCCCATCACAGGGCTTGGTGAAGTTATTGCCATATTGATCATACTGAAATAGTCATTTGCCTTGGGTTAGGGGTGATTTGCAACTGTTATGTTGTGTGCTGAAGATTTATCTTACAAAAATGTTTGAGAGAAACCTTAAAAATATTATTGTCAGACAAGGCTTCAAAGCAGATTCGCTCCCCATAATGAAAAAATGATCACTTCACCATGTCGATGAGCTAAGATGAATGAACAGAGTGATTTAATACTGTCTCTGAGGTCTCATACATCACTGCCATATTAGGCTACATTTGTGTCTGTTAGATGACTAGTGGGCACAGTCTGATGGCCCTGTTTGAATGTAGTAGGCCTAACTTACTATAGTCAGGAGGAAGAACATGTGCTGCTCGTGTCGTAAGTTCATCTTATACTCTGCAACCATTCTCTGTAGTGTCTGTGACATTTTAGTCTACATGGCACCCCTTCCTCCATTGTTATTGAGATCCTCTCCCTGAATCTGTGCCTGAATCAGAGATGTCACAGAGACCTTGGTACTGAATGTGCCATTGTCACACTGTGCTGTAATTCCTCTGCTATTTTTCCACTGAGAGGAAGAAAAACGACCCTGTATTTATTCATGAGACATTCATTCATATTCTAAGCAGTGGAGGATGAGTAGGTTGCTTAGGTGATGATGCCATCTCTCTGTTGCCATGGGGACCACACTAACCCCCCTCTGTCTCCAGGACAAGAAGGAGGAGCAGATCAAAGCTGGGACCTATGATCGCAAGTTCAAGCTCGCCTACTGAGTTTGCTCATCACGGACCTCCAATGTAAAGTGTTGTAGAGATAATGTCAGTGTGTATCTATTATTGGTAACTGAATAAAACTTCCGTTATTGTTGAAAACAAAATGAGTGTTTGCCTGTCATTACAAACATCGAAGGGCTAAGAATGACATGAGCAGCAGAGTAATGAAAACACGCTAATAAGACTTCCAGAGTATTTATTCATTCATTTCTGTCCAGTGCAATTTATCAATAAACTGGTCAAAGAAACGAGCATAGATCAAATTAAGCAAGCACTCAATATTACGCTGTGAGTGATATCTAAGGGATAATCAACAAGAGGCTATTCGTTCTAAGGAAAAGGAATGAACAACGTTGAAGGTGTGTTCCACGGCGTGACAGCGGAGTGACACTAACCTTCCACGTAGATGCATTATTTTACAGTTGGAACATCCACTGACCTACTGAAGTAGGTAGCAAGTTTACTGGATAGCTACATTAGTTGCCTTGGTAACCAAATAGACTTGCTAGTTTAGCTAACTAAACCATCAGTCCTAGCTCACTATTATGAAAATAGAATTCAACAATGGCAATGTCTTCAATTCGACTTCTGCTTTCAAAAGCAGCTCATACAGAACATTTACATTTAAGTCATTTAGCAGACGCTCTTATCCAGAGCGACTTACAAATTGGTGCATTCACCTTATGACATCCAGTGGAACAGCCACTTTACAATAGTGTATCTAAATCTTTTAAGGGGGGTGAGAAGGATTACTTTATCCTATCCTAGGTATTCCTTAAAGAGGTGGGGTTTCAGGTGTCTCCGGAAGGTGGTGATTGACTCCGCTGTCCTGGCGTCGTGAGGGAGTTTGTTCCACCATTGGGGGGCCAGAGCAGCGAACAGTTTTGACTGGGCTGAGCGGGAACTGTACTTCCTCAGTGGTAGGGAGGCGAGCAGGCCAGAGGTGGATGAACGCAGTGCCCTTGTTTGGGTGTAGGGCCTGATCAGAGCCTGGAGGTACTGAGGTGCCGTTCCCCTCACAGCTCCGTAGGCAAGCACCATGGTCTTGTAGCGGATGCGAGCTTCAACTGGGAGAGAGCGGAGGAGCGGGGTGACGTGAGAGAACTTGGGAAGGTTGAACACCAGACGGGCTGCGGCGTTCTGGATGAGTTGTAGGGGTTTAATGGCACAGGCAGGGAGCCCAGCCAACAGCGAGTTGCAGTAATCCAGGCGGGAGATGACAAGTGCCTGGATTAGGACCTGCGCCGCTTCCTGTGTGAGGCAGGGTCGTACTCTGCGGATGTTGTAGAGCATGAACCTACAGGAACGGGCCACCGCCTTGATGTTAGTTGAGAACGACAGGGTGTTGTCCAGGATCACGCCAAGGTTCTTAGCGCTCTGGGAGGAGGACACAATGGAGTTGTCAACCGTGATGGCGAGATCATGGAACGGGCAGTCCTTCCCCGGGAGGAAGAGCAGCTCCGTCTTGCCGAGGTTCAGCTTGAGGTGGTGATCCGTCATCCACACTGATATGTCTGCCAGACATGCAGAGATGCGATTCGCCACCTGGTCATCAGAAGGGGGAAAGGAGAAGATTAATTGTGTGTCGTCTGCATAGCAATGATAGGAGAGACCATGTGAGGTTATGACAGAGCCAAGTGACTTGGTGTATAGCGAGAATAGGAGAGGGCCTAGAACAGAGCCCTGGGGGACACCAGTGGTGAGAGCGCGTGGTGAGGAGACAGATTCTCGCCACGCCACCTGGTAGGAGCGACCTGTCAGGTAGGACGCAATCCAAGCGTGGGCCGCGCCGGAGATGCCCAACTCGGAGAGGGTGGAGAGGAGGATCTGATGGTTCACAGTATCGAAGGCAGCCGATAGGTCTAGAAGGATGAGAGCAGAGGAGAGAGAGTTAGCTTTAGCAGTGCGGAGCGCCTCCGTGATACAGAGAAGAGGAGTCTCAGTTGAATGACTAGTCTTGAAACATGTAGGTATGAACTAGAACCATTGAATTCTACCATGCTAATTTACCCTGCTACTGTGCTTTATAGGGAAATAATGCAAGCTCTAGAATGCCCTTCAAGCCATTCAAAAATGGGTGTTCAACAATGCCATTGTATTAAATGTATTGAGCCACAGTGTTGTCGTGTTACATTAAATCCTAGAGGATTTTCTGGTGATCATGGGGAAGTAATGACTGTTCTGCCTCTGCTCTACTGTTTGCTGGGCCTCCAGTTGGGGTCAAAGTGTTTGCGGAGTGGCTGTCAGTAGCTCTTGTCCAGCCTCTAACACGTCTCTAGGCCCCACTTAGTTACCGCCATGCTGAACGACTACTCAAACATGAAGAGGGATGTTACTGGATATCCCACTATGTACAGCTGTTCGATAATTGTGATCACATCGTGTGCGTGTGTTACCATGGACCCCTCGGCCACCCTCTGGTTTGAGGGGAGTGGTGCTGTTCTTCTCGAAGTAGTCTCCGTCAGGGCCGTGAGGGGTCATCATGCTGGAAGCCCTCCTCCTTGGCCTCTTAGTGGCTCTTAATCAGCCCCATGAACTCACTCATACAGTTCCCTGGAACACAGACAGGGGGTGCTCTGACATAACACAAACACACAAAGGGACTAGTGACAGGGAGGGGAAAGGTAGTCACTAGAGGGGCATGCTAGAACGAACAAAGGTGTCAGTAACAGAACTAAAGACAAGCATAAGAAGTAGCTATTTGTGATATTTTTTTCTGAGGGTTAGTGTGTTTATTATACTGTGGTAGTAGGGGGGTCTAAAGGTGTGGTCAGCCACTCCCCAGCGCGGGGGGAAGATGACAAAGTCAGCGATGGTGACTCCTGGACATGTGGACTTGGCCGTGAAGATGGAAGGATTCTGGTGCAGAGATGGAGGAGAGGAAGGATAAGTATTTGTGGGAAGATCTAAATTCTATACTCCTGGCATCCTCTCCTTGTCACCTTCTCAAAACCCATTGGAGGAGAAGGTCAGAGGGGAGGGACCTCTGACTTATTGCCTGTGTGTGAGGTTCTCACTGCATGATCGAAGGCCACACTTGATTACCATGAAGTTCTCCAGGTTGTATTTGCTCGGTGTGTAGTTCCCATGCCACGTCACCAGGTTAAAGGGAGAGAAATCCTACAAATATATACACAAGAAGAAACAGAATAATAAACAAATGTATAGCAGGGACCGCAGCAGCAACGCTTTGGTCTACCGCACCTTTTAACTTGAGATATAGCCTTACCTCAAGCCAATGTTCATTTTAGGCAAGAGGGCCCTTGATATTCAGAATTGAAAAAACAGCCGTAAAAACTGCATGAAAAAAAGAAAAAAATAACTCAGGGGGAGGATAAGGGCTGATTTAAAACACAATGTACCTCTTTTCATTCTCTGCTCTTTTTTATATTTACCCCGTTCTTTGTGATCCTCAGCTCCAGCAGGTATTATGCCGTAATTGGCTTCACAATCAAACTTTCCCAAACTTTCAGCGCTCGGGGAGAAGGGGGAGAGGGGGGAGAGGGAGACGGTGTAGAGATATTTCTTCATCTTGATTGTTAAAACCAGAGCAATTTTATATAGCAGTGCTGTTCTGATAATGTCACTGTGAAAGAGACATTCAATGGTACCTCTAAAATCAATATAATTCATTACAGCTCAAGCTGTCTTCAGGGCTGACCCATGTACCTTGTCATATGTGCACAAGCGCAAGCACACACACATTCTCACACACAGATATTCCTCCTACTCCCACAGACATACACCATAAAACACATACTAGCACACTTGCATACAGTACAAACACACACACACAGTCACCATCATGCACCCAGGGGGTCTGAGGACCCCAAGGCAGGTAATCTCTTGGGCATTACAGTTCCTGTGATAACTCTGGCAGACTCGATTAAAAACGTAGCACAAGAAAACACACACACACAGACACACACAAAACAAAAACATATTGGCCCAGTCAAGCAAATAATAAGTTAATTTGAGCAATTTCATCTCTCTGCAGGAGGACCAAACAGCAGGATGAGACGCAGCAGAGATGGAATCTGCCCCACCCACTCCACTTCCAATCTGTGTGTGACACACACACACTCCCTGCAGTCTCAGGTTAGGTGGGGGGAAAGAGCAAGCCCCAACACCGGGTCCGAACCCAGAGAGGGAGACAGAGAGGGTTGGATGGAGAGGGGTTAACGAAAGAAAGAAGGGTCCGGTTTATACACCATGCAAATATTCCCTCTAACACAGGTATTTCCACAGTTACCTCCCTCACACACACATACACACACACACATCCTTTCGCCCTGTCTCCTTAAAATCCCCTACTGTCAGACAAAATGAGTCGATCCAATTACCTGCTCGACAGGATGCGTTCAGAGCAGGGCGGGAAATCATTCCCCAGTGAAATATGCTGAAATTAGTGCTTAACTCAAGCAAGGTTTTCTCCCCTTCTGAAAGGACAGGCAGGTATCTGGCGGGAACTCCTGGACGAGCTAACTAATTATTAGTGATTAAGGCTGGTAAGGGAGACGAGACCGGAGCCTGCTGCTGAGAAGAACAGTCAGGCGTTTCACGTTAAATCATTGGGGATGGCAGTTCAATGTTCTGTATTAACTCACAGCTAACTGCTAATAGAACCCAATAGCGGTTCTGTATTAACTCGCAGCTAACTGCTAATAGAACCCAATAGCTGTTCTGTATTAACTCACAGCTAACTGCTAATAGAACCCAATAGCTGTTCTGTATTAACTCGCAGCTAACTGCTAATAGAACCCAATAGCTGTTCTGTATTAACTCACAGCTAACTGCTAATAGAACCCAATAGCTGTTCTGTTTTAACTCGCAGCTAACAGCTAATAGAACCCAATAGCTGTTCTGTATTAACTCACAGCTAACTGCTAATAGAACCCAATAGCTGTTCTGTATTAACTCACAGCTAACTGCTAATAGAACCTAATAGCTGTTCTGTATTAACTCACAGCCAACAGCTAATAGAACCTAATAGCTGTTCTGTATTAACTCGCAGCTAACTGCTAATAGAACCTAATAGCTGTTCTGTATTAACTCACAGCCAACTGCTAATAGAACCTAATAGCTGTTCTGTATTAACTCACAGCCAACTGCTAATAGAACCCAATAGCGGTTCTGTATTAACTTGCAGCTAATAGAACCCAATAGCTGTTCTGTATTAACTCACAGCTAATAGAACCCAATAGCTGTTCTGTATTAACTCGCAGCTAACTGCTAATAGAACCCAATAGCTGTCCTGTATTAACTCACAGCTAACAGCTAATAGAACCCAATAGCTGTTCTGTATTAACTCACAGCTAACAGCTAATAGAACCCAATAGCTGTTCTGTATTAACTCGCAGCTAACTGCTAATAGAACCCAATAGCTGTCCTGTATTAACTCACAGCTAACAGCTAATAGAACCCAATAGCTGTTCTGTATTAACTCGCAGCTAACAGCTAATAGAACCCAATAGCTGTTCTGTATTAACTCGCAGCTAACAGCTAATAGAACCCAATAGCTGTTCTGTATTAACTCGCAGCTAACTGCTAATAGAACCCAATAGCTGTCCTGTATTAACTCACAGCTAACAGCTAATAGAACCCAATAGCTGTTCTGTATTAACTCACAGCTAACTGCTAATAGAACCCAATAGCTGTTCTGTATTAACTCACAGCTAACAGCTAATAGAACCCAATAGCTGTTCTGTATTAACTCACAGCTAATAGAACCCAATAGCTGTTCTGTATTAACTCGCAGCTAACTGCTAATAGAACCTAATAGCTGTTCTGTATTAACTCACAGCCAACTGCTAATAGAACCCAATAGCGGTTCTGTATTAACTTGCAGCTAACAGAACCCAATAGCTGTTCTGTATTAACTCACAGCTAATAGAACCCAATAGCTGTCCTTGTATTAACTCACAGCTAATAGAACCCAATAGCTGTTCTGTATTAACTCTCAACTAACTGCTAATAGAACCCAATAGCTGTTCTGTATTAACTCACAGCTAACTGCTAATAGAACCCAATAGCTGTTCTGTATTAACTCACAGCTAACAGGTAATAGAACCCAATAGCTGTTCTGTATTAACTCACAGCTAACTGCTAATAGAACCCAATAGCTGTTCTGTATTAACTCGCAGCTAACAGCTAATAGAACCCAATAGCTGTTCTGTATTAACTCACAGCTAATAGAACCCAATAGCTGTTCTGTATTAACTCACAGCTAACTGCTAATAGAACCCAATAGCTGTTCTGTATTAACTCACAGCTAACAGCTAATAGAACCCAATAGCTGTTCTGTATTAACTCACAGCTAATAGAACCCAATAGCTGTTCTGTATTAACTCACAGCTAACTGCTAATAGAACCCAATAGCTGTTCTGTATTAACTCACAGCCAACTGCTAATAGAACCCAATAGCAGTTCTGTATTAACTTGCAGCTAACAGAACCCAATAGCTGTTCTGTATTAACTCACAGCTAATAGAACCCAATAGCTGTCCTTGTATTAACTCACAGCTAATAGAACCCAATAGCTGTTCTGTATTAACTCTCAACTAACTGCTAATAGAACCCAATAGCTGTTCTGTATTAACTCACAGCTAACTGCTAATAGAACCCAATAGCTGTTCTGTATTAACTCACAGCTAACAGGTAATAGAACCCAATAGCTGTTCTGTATTAACTCACAGCTAACTGCTAATAGAACCCAATAGCTGTTCTGTATTAACTCGCAGCTAACAGCTAATAGAACCCAATAGCTGTTCTGTATTAACTCACAGCTAATAGAACCCAATAGCTGTTCTGTATTAACTCACAGCTAACTGCTAATAGAACCCAATAGCTGTTCTGTATTAACTCACAGCTAACAGCTAATAGAACCCAATAGCTGTTCTGTATTAACTCACAGCTAATAGAACCCAATAGCTGTTCTGTATTAACTCACAGCTAACTGCTAATAGAACCCAATAGCTGTTCTGTATTAACTCGCAGCTAACAGCTAATAGAACCCAATAGCTGTTCTGTATTAACTCACAGCTAACTGCTAATAGAACCCAATAGCTGTTCTGTATTAACTCACAGCTAATAGGCCTCACTTGAATAGTCTGTACAACTTTTCTCAGGGCCCGATTCAATCAGATCCCCTTTAGCCGACATCCGCATAGCTGATGTTTGCACGGTGTCAATGGTGAAACTGTGTTAGAGCTGTCAAATCCACAAGCAGCTTTCTGCAACACACAGGGAACATGCAGGTGAGGTGATGGACAGGTGAGGAGGATGGGTAATAGTCAGGTGATGAGAGAGAGAAAAAGGTCACTGTCACAGTCATACGCTGGACCTAGTTTTGTCCCATGGAATAAATGTTGTGGATCTTAATGTTTTTCCTCATAATCCTGGACTATCGGACCACTATTTTATTACGTTTGCAATTGCAACAAATAATCTGCTCAGACCCCAACCAAGGAACATCAAAAGTCGTGCTATAAATTCACAGATGACACAAAGATTCCTTGATGTCCTTCCAGATTCCCTCTGTCTACCCAAGGACGCCAGAGGACAAAAATCAGTTAACCACCTAACTGAGGAACTCAATTTAAACTTGCGCAATACCCTAGAGGCAGTTGCACCCCTAAAAACTAAAAACATCTCTCATAAGAAACTAGCTCCCTGGTACACAGAAAATACCCGAGCTCTGAAGCAAGCTTCCAGAAAATTGGAACGAAAATGGCGCCACACCAAACTGGAAGTCTTCCGACTAGCTTGGAAAGACAGTACCGTGCAGTACCGAAGAGCCCTTACTGCTGCTCGATCATCCTATTTTTCTAACTTAATTGAGGAAAATAAGAACAATCCGAAATTCCTTTTTGATACTGTCGCAAAGCTAACTAAAAAGCAACATTCCCCAAGAGAGGATGACTTTCACTTTAGCAGTGATAAATTCATGAACTTCTTTGAGGAAAAGATTATGATTATTAGAAAGCAAATTATGGACTCCTCTTTAAATCTGCGTATTCCTTCAAAGCTCAGTTGTCCTGAGTCTGCACAACTCTCCCAGGACCTAGGATCAAGAGAGAAGCTCAAGTGTTTTAGTACTATATCTCTTGACACAATGATGAAAATAATCATGGCCTCTAAACCTTCAAGCTGCATACTGGAACCTATTCCAACTAAACTACTGAAAGAGCTGCTTCCTGTGCTTGGCCCTCCTATGTTGAACATAATAAACGGCTCTCTATCCACCGGATGTGTACCAAACTCACTAAAAGTGGCAGTAATAAAGCCTCTCTTGAAAAAGCCAAACCTTGACCCAGAAAATATTTTAAAAACTATCGGCCTATATCGAATCTTCCATTCCTCTCAAACATTTTAGAAAAGGCTGTTGCGCAGCAACTTACTGCCTTCCTGAAGACAAACAATGTATACGAAATGCTTCAGTCTGGTTTTAGACCCCATCATAACTTTATACTTTTAAACTCGGACAAAACAGAGATGCTTGTTCTAGGTCCCAAGACATAAAGAGATCTTCTGTTGAATCTGACAATTAATCTTAATGGTTGTACAGTCGTCTCAAATAAAACTGTGAAGGACCTCGGCGTTACTCTGGACCCTGATCTCTCTTTTGAAGAACATATCAAGACCATTTCAAGGACAGCTTTTTTCCATCTACGTAACATTGCAAAAATCAGAAACTTTCTGTCCAAAAATGATGCAGAAAAATTAATCCATGCTTTTGTCACTTCTAGGTTAGACTACTGCAATGCTCTACTTTCCGGCTACCCGGATAAAGCACTAAATAAACTTCAGTTGGTGCTAAATACGGCTGCTAGAATCCTGACTAGAACCAAAAAATGTGATCATATTACTCCAGTGCTAGCCTCTCTACACTGGCTTCCTGTCAAAGCGAGGGCTGATTTCAAGGTTTTACTGCTAACCTACAAAGCATTACATGGGCTTGCTCCTACCTATCTCTCTGATTTGGTCCTGCCGTACATACCTACACGTACGCTACGGTCACAAGATGCAGGCCTCCTAATTGTCCCTAGAATTTCTAAGCAAACAGCTGGAGGCAGGGCTTTATCCTATAGAGCTCCATTTTTATGGAACGGTCTGCCTACCCATGTCAGAGACGCAAACTCGGTCTCAACCTTTAAGTCTTTACTGAAGACTCATCTCTTCAGTGGGTCATATGATTGAGTGTAGTCTGGCCCAGGAGTGGGAAGGTGAACGGAAAGGCTCTGAAGCAACGAACCGCCCTTGCTGTCTCTGCCTGGCCAGTTCCCCTCTTTCCACTGGGATTCTCTGCCTCTAACCCAATTACAGGGGCTGAGTCACTGGCTTACTGGGGCTCTCTCATGCCGTCCCTGGAAGGGGTGTGTCACCTGAGTGGATTGATTCACTGATGTGGTCATCCTGTCTGGGTTGGCAACCCCCTTGGGTTGTGCCATGGCGGAGATCTTTGTGGGCTATATTCAGCCTTGTCTCAGGATGGTAAGTTGGTGGTTGAATATATCCCTCTAGTGGTGTGGGGGCTGTGCTTTGGCAAAGTGGGTGGGGTTATATCCTTCCTGTTTGGCCCTGTCCGGGGGTGTCCTCGGATGGGGCCACAGTGTCTCCTGACCCCTCCTGTCTCAGCCTCCAGTATTTATGCTGCAGTAGTTTATGTGTGGGGGGCTGGGGTCAGTTTGTTATATCTGGAGTACTTCTCCTGTCCTATTCGGTGTCCTGTGTGAATCTAAGTGTGCGTTCTCTAATTCTCTCCTCCTCTCTTTCTTTCTCTCTCTCGGAGGACCTAAGCCCTAGGACCATGCCCGAAGACTACCTGACATGATGACTCCTTGCTGTCCCCAGTCCACCTGGCCGTGCTGCTGCTCCAGTTTCAACTGTTCTGCCTTATTATTATTATTCGACCATGCTGGTCATTTATGAACATTTTAACATCTTCCTCTCTAGGTTTCTTCCTAGGTTTTGGCCTGAGACGGCACTTGTGAAGGTGGTAAATGACATTTTAATGGCATAGGACCGTGGCTCTGCATCTGTCCTCGTGCTCCTAGACCTTAGTGCTGCTTTTGATACCATCGATCACCACATTCTTTTGGAGAGATTGGAAACCCAAATTGGTCTACACAGACAAGTTCTGGCCTGGTTTAGATCTTATCTGTCGGAAAGATATCAGTATGTCTCTGTGAATGGTTTGTCCTCTGACAAATCAACTGTAAATTTCGGTGTTCCTCAAGGTTCCGTTTTAGGACCACTATTGTTTTCACTATATATTTTACCTCTTGGGGATGTTATTCGAAAACATAATGTTAACTTTTACTGCTATGAGGATGACACACAGCTGTACATTTCAATGAAACATGGTGAAGCCCCAAAATTGCCCTTGCTAGAAGCATGTGTTTCAGACATAAGGAAGTGGATGGCTGCAAACTTTCTACTTTTTTCTACTTTCTATGGAGTTTTTCCTAGCCATCGTGCTTCTAAACCTGCATTGCTTGCTGTTTGGGGTTTTAGGCTGGGTTTCTGTACAGCACTTTGAGATATCAGCTGATGTACGAAGGGCTATATAAATCAATTTGATTTGATTTTTTAAATTTGATTTAGAGGAATCTGGTGAGTCTTGACACAGGTAAAAGGAACAGCTGAGATTGAAAGGTTGAAAGGTGTTGCCGTCTCACCTGGATGACGCAGATCTCGTTGGGTTCCACCATCATCTTCCCAAACTCTGTAGTGAACACAATCTCCCCCTGCTGGGGCACTGCAAGAGGGAGGAAAGTGGGAGAGTACATAAGACTGCTTATGTTATATTGTGTTTATGTATACTTCAAAAACCAAAGGCATATTTGACTGACCAATGAGAAAGTCACCGTCTGAGTTGTTGAAGCAACTGAAAAGCAGAGACTACTTTATTAAAAACTTGATATTGGGCATAGAGTTGTGAATATCAACAATGGGAGAGATCAAATTGTGTATGTAGTACTGTATGTATATAATGGTATCATACAATGGAGACACACACACACCTGTCAACCATGGAGGTGTTGCAGGTGAACATGTGGATGCCGATCCTGTTGTGGGACTTAGTGTCTCCTGCTCCACATAGGGTGTGCAGACCCTATGATTGACAGATGGGAGAACCAATTAGACCCAGGAAAGAAGATAGGCTGTACCAGAAACAGCTAATCGCTATCATGGAAAGCCAGAGGGTTTAATGGATTTGGAGATGCTGAATGGCAGCAATTGCAGCTAACAGTGAGAAGAAAAAAAAATTCAAAACCAAATTTCTGTTTCGTCCGCCTAATTTCGCACTCTAATTCTCTCCATTGTCTCACTTTCCAAACCCTGTCCATTTAATTTCTCTCTCTCTCGCTCTACCTCTCTACCTGGTTAGGGTCAGGTTCCACTTCATCCCACTTCTCTGTTAGGATCCCACAGTGCATTGTGGTGTACAGCTTGTGACGGACAAACGGCAGGATACGGTAGAACCAACTGGGAAACAAGCAAATGGAGTTAGGAAAGAGAGAGATAATATCTGTGTATGTGCATGATTAAGTGTATGAAAAAAGTCCTGTTTATTACATTTTTACATTTTAGTCATTTAGCAGAAGCTCTTATACAGAGCTATTTTCAGGGGCAATTAGGGTTAAGTGCCTTTCTCAAGGGCACATGGACATGTTTTTTTCACCTAGTTGACTCTGGGATTCAAACTAGCGACCTTTCGGTTACTGTCAGGGTTGGGGAGTAACTGATTACATGTACAAAAAAAACTATAAATGTAATCAGTTATGTTACAAGCAAACATTTTGTAATTAGATTATTGGATTACATTATGGCATCTTTCTGTATTTCCAATGGCATTTAATTCAGAATTTAAAAAAGGCGCAGGTTTACATTTGTTCAGAGACCAGTATGATGACAAACCAAATGCTTTTGCTGGATTGTATTTTTGTCTTATTCTAATGCCTTTTAAAAGGAAAGTAATCGAAAAGTAACTAAAAGTAATCAGATTAAGTTACTGAGTTTGGGTACTCCAAAAGTTACGCTACTAATGACAATTTTGGACAGGTAACTAGTAACTGTAACGGATTACATTTAGAAAGTAAACTACTCAACCCTGGTTACTAGCCCAATGCTCTTAACTGCTAGGCTACCTGCTGCCCTATACCTAGTGTTAACATGCGCCCTTTGTCCACGTTCTGATTGTGCCAACATTTTTAGATAGGTGTCCATGATTAAAAGACACATTGTGATCTGATTGTCCTGACCACCTCTAGAGGTAGCCAGGCACACATTGTGTCTAGATATCAATCAGGTATAAACAGATCTGGATGATCAAACTATTTAAATCCTCATTATACTGGTCTCTAAAATCATTGACAGGCAGTACCATTGACTTATGGCACCAATAATTGTCTTAAAATAAATACATTCCGAATATCTGTTAAATAATTTGCATACAAGGAGGCACCAGCTAATATCGTCTCATGCTGACACAGTGGATGGATGAGACATATTATAATACAATGTGTAGACATGACAAACCTTGATCAGATAGGCTGTATCAAAAGACCAATTAGTAGCAAAAGATCAGAATTGGGCTGCCTGTGTAAACGCAGCCACAGTGTTTAGATCTTATTGATCAGATCATGAAACTCACATATTAGCCCCAGGTGTAAATGAGACTTCTGTGTAGGCCAATGTATTACTCCATTATTTATTCAATCTGAGCGATGAAGGAGAAGTGTCTGTCAATAACTATGATATACCTCATCTTATTGGTTGGCTGTGTGCAGGTGAAAGCGTAGCTGGAGAGTTGTTCAGCGTAGAGGCCGTAGGGACACACCTGAGGGTTGTTCTGCTGAGACAACAGAGCTGGGTTTAACATCCTAGAGGGGAGTAACGTACACTGGTGTGCCGGAAACCCCCGCAGCCCCCTGCTTATGAGCTCTTGGGGCCCATGCGCCTGTCATCAATGTCTATTATTTTTGTTATTTAATACATTATTTTGACAGTAACCCCTCCAAAAAGTAATTTGTAAACCTTTTTACTTCCACAGGACGCTAAGTATTTGTTTCTTGGGGCGC
The DNA here is from genome assembly GCF_021184085.1 of Oncorhynchus gorbuscha. Classification (NCBI taxonomy): domain Eukaryota; kingdom Metazoa; phylum Chordata; class Actinopteri; order Salmoniformes; family Salmonidae; genus Oncorhynchus; species Oncorhynchus gorbuscha. The sequence continues at coordinate 63,965,603 of NC_060184.1, forward strand.
AACTTTCACTGGGGACGAGGGGGACATGACCCCCCCCACATTCTAAAATTGTGTTTTGTTCCCCCCTCCCCCAGTTGTATTATTGCACTGTGATATAAAATGAGTCACTGGTGTGCTTTAGGACCATGCAGATTCCTCAGAGCGGTTGGGTATGCTATTTTCCGGTTTTAGACGGCTGGATTTAGAACCACATGGACATCACAGAGCATGTGGACAGGCTAGCTGTGTGGAGGGAAAGCATCTAAAATGCTGGTGTATAGGACCAGCACGGGAGAGATGAACAGAGGCAGCTGCTGTCTGTGTTTGTTGCGCTTTTTCTCTGAGACGTAAAAGCAAGCAGAGCAGAAAATGGCTACTCTTTAGTTAACTGATCTAGCTGGCAAGTTAACTGCTGTTTGATATAAAAACAATGTATTTATTCCCAGCACTGAGCTAGTATTGTAACTGACATGTTACGTTAGATAATGTTTCATCGCCTCTCCAGAGAAGTGAATTAACTTCTAGCTGCTAGTTTAGTTAGCTAGTTAGTAGCTACCACAGTCAGTTCAGCTCTAGCTAGCCTCTAGCTATCTGTCATTTAGCAGTATCAAACAACTCTTGTGTGTATGGAAATGTTTTGTAGCCTTTGTTTTGTCCTGTTTCAACAGAAGTAAATGTGACAACGTACCATTGTACCATTAGTTGGCTAACTGTAACTAGCTAGCTAGCTCACTAACGTTAGCTATTATTTTTGCTTCAATCACACTAGACCTGAATCAAACAATGAAAGCAACAGCCAAACGATTGAAGACTGATATTCTGACCTTTTTGCCGCGCAATGCAAGTTTTTATTAGTCAGTATAGCAATGTAACGTTGTTGATCTGTCAGTTTCCCTAGCTAATGTCTTACTTTTCACACTGACACGGTATAAACAGCTCTACAGGCTTCACTGTCATGGTGCACAATCAGTACACAACACTGTACTCATCATGTCTTAGCAGGATCAGATGGTGACAGATTTCCCTGCAGGGTCAGACAGCCAGGGAAGACCAGTCTACGGCACTCGGGTGAGTGGGAGGCCCCAGTGCACAACTGAGCAAGAGGTAAAGTACATTAAGTGTCTAGTTTGAGAAACAGATGCCCCGCAAGTCCTCAACTGGCAGCTTCATTAAATAGTACCAGCAAAACACCAGTCTCAACGTCAACAGTGAATAGGCAACTCCGGGATGCTGGCCTTCTAGACGGAGTTGCAAAGATCCTGGGTCTCGACCCCGCCCTGTGCAACTGGGTACTGGACTTCCTGACGGGCCGCCCCCCAGGTGGTGAGGGTAGGCAACAACATTTCCACCCCGCTGATCCTCAAAACTGGGGCGCCACAAGGGTGCGTTCTGAGCCCTCTCCTGTACTCCCTGTTCACCCACGACTGCGTGGCCACGCACGCCTCCAACTCAATCATCAAGTTTGCAGACGACACAACAGTGGTAGGCTTGATTACCAACAACGACGAGACGGCCTACAGGGAGGAGGTGAGGGTCCTCGGAGTGTGGTGTCAGGAAAATAAACTCACACTCAACGTCAACAAAACTAAGGAGATGATTGTGGACTTCAGGAAACAGCAGAGGGAACATCCCCCTAAAAGCACTCACAAACTTCTACAGATGCACAATGCCTGTCGGGCTGTATCACCGCCTGGTACGGCAACTGCTCCACCCACAACCGTAAGGCTCTCCAGAGGGTAGTGAGATCTGCACAACGCATTACCGGGGGCAAACTACCTGCCCTCCAGGACACCTACACCACCCGATGTCACAGGAAGGCCATAAAGATCATCAAGGACAACAACCACCCGAGCCACTGCCTGTTCACCCCGCTATCATCCAGAAGGCAAGGCGAGGTCAGTACAGGCGCATCAAAGCTGGGACCGAGAGACTGAAAAACAGCTTCTATCTCAAGGCCATCAGACTCTTAAACAGCCACTACTAACATTGAGTGGCTGCTGCCAACACACTGACTCAACTCCAGCCACTTTAATAATGGGAATTGGTGGGAAATTATGTAAAATATATCACTAGCCACTTTAAACAATGCTACCTAATATAATGTTTACATACCCTACATTATTCATCTCATATGTATATGTATATACTGTACTCTATATCATCTACTGCATCTTTATGTAATACATGTATCACTAGCCACTTTAACTATGCCACTTTGTTTACATACTCATCTCATATGTATATACTGCACTCAATACCATCTACTGTATCTTGCCTATGCCGATCTGTACCATCACCCATTCATATATCTTTATGTACATATTCTTTATCCCCTTACACTTGTGATTTGATTTGATTTATTTGAGAGACAACTAATGCTCATTGTGCAAATGTGTGTATATTTTCAATAAACATTGGAGTCTAAATTTGACTTTGACTCATTCCTCTCTGCCTCCTTCTTTCCACTCCTCTCCTCTTTTGACCTCACCCTCTCACCTTCCCCCCCTACTCACAAGGCAGGCAATACGCTCGACCTCATCTTTACTAGATGCTGTTCTTCCACTAACCTCATTGCAACTCCCCTCCAAGTCTCCGACCACTACCTTGTATCCTTTTCCCTCTCGCTCTCATCCAACACTTCCCACACTGCCCCTACTCGGATGGTATCGCGCCGTCCCAACCTTCGCTCTCTCTCCCCCGCTACTCTCTCCTCTTCCATCCTATCATCTCTTCCCTCTGCTCAAACCTTCTCCAACCTATCTCCTGATTCTGCCTCCTCAACGCTCCTCTCCTCCCTTTCTGCATCCTTTGACTCTCTATGTCCCCTATCTTCCAGGCCGGCTCGGTCCTCCCCTCCCGCTCCGTGGCTTGACGACTCATTGCGAGCTCACAGAACAGGGCTCCGGGCAGCCGAGCGGAAATGGAGGAAAACTCGCCTCCCTGCGGACCTGGCATCCTTTCGCTCCCTCCTCTCTACATTTTCCTCCTCTGTCTCTGCTGCTAAAACCACTTTCTACCACTCTAAATTTCAAGCATCTGCCTCTAACCCTAGGAAGCTCTTTGCCACCTTCTCCTCTCTCCTGAATCCTCCTCCCCCTACCCCCCTCCTCCCTCTCTGCAGATGACTTCGTCAACCATTTTGAAAAGAAGGTCGACGACATCCGATCCTCGTTTGCTAAGTCAAACGACACTGCTGGTTCTGCTCACACTGCCCTACCCTGTGCTCTGACCTCTTTCTCCCCTCTCTCTCCAGATGAAATCTCGCGTCTTGTGACGGCCGGCCGCCCAACAACCTGCCCGCTCGACCCTATCCCCTCCTCTCTTCTCCAGACCATTTCCGGAGACCTTCTCCCTTACCTCACCTCGCTCATCAACTTATCCCTGACCGCTGGCTACGTCCCTTCCGTCTTCAAGAGAGCGAGAGTTGCACCCCTTCTGAAAAAACCTACACTCGATCCCTCCGATGTTAACAACTACAGACCAGTATCCCTTCTTTCTTTTCTCTCCAAAACTCTTGAACGTGTCGTCCTTGGTCAGCTCTCCCGCTATCTCTCTCAGAATGACCTTCTTGATCCAAATCAGTCAGGTTTCAAGACTAGTCATTCAACTGAGACTGCTCTTCTCTGTATCACGGAGGCGCTCCGCACCGCTAAAGCTAACTCTCTCTCCTCTGCTCTCATCCTTCTAGACCTATCGGCTGCCTTCGATACTGTGAACCATCAGATCCTCCTCTCCACCCTCTCCGAGTTGGGCATCTCTGGCGCGGCCCACGCTTGGATTGCGTCCTACCTGACAGGTCGCTCCTACCAGGTGGCGTGGCGAGAATCTGTCTCCTCACCACGCGCTCTCACCACTGGTGTCCCCCAGGGCTCTGTTCTAGGCCCTCTCCTATTCTCGCTATACACCAAGTCACTTGGCTCTGTCATAACCTCACATGGTCTCTCCTATCATTGCTATGCAGACGACACACAATTAATCTTCTCCTTTCCCCCTTCTGATGACCAGGTGGCGAATCGCATCTCTGCATGTCTAGCAGACATATCAGTGTGGATGACGGATCACCATCTCAAGCTGAACTTCGGCAAGACGGAGCTGCTCTTCCTCCCGGGGAAGGACTGCCCGTTCCATGATCTCGCCATCACGGTTGACAACTCCATTGTGTCCTCCTCCCAGAGTGCTAAGAACCTTGGCGTGATCCTGGACAACACCCTGTCGTTCTCAACTAACATCAAGGCGGTGGCCCGTTCCTGTAGGTTCATGCTCTACAACATCCGCAGAGTACGACCTTGCCTCACACAGGAAGCGGCGCAGGTCCTAATCCAGGCACTTGTCATCTCCCGTCTGGATTACTGCAACTCGCTGTTGGCTGGGCTCCCTGCCTGTGCCATTAAACCCCTACAACTCATCCAGAACGCCGCAGCCCGTCTAGTGTTCAACCTTCCCAAGTTCTCTCACGTCACCCCGCTCCTCCGCTCTCTCCACTGGCTTCCAGTTGAAGCTCGCATCCGCTACAAGACCATGGTGCTTGCCTACGGAGCTGTGAGGGGAACGGCACCTCAGTACCTCCAGGCTCTGATCAGGCCCTACACCCAAATAAGGGCACTGCGTTCATCCACCTCTGGCCTGCTCGTCTCCCTACCACTGAGGAAGTACAGTTCCCGCTCAGCCCAGTCAAAACTGTTCGCTGCTCTGGCTCCCCAATGGTGGAACAAACTCCCTCACGACGCCAGGACAGCGGAGTCAATCACCACCTTCCGGAGACACCTGAAACCCCACCTCTTTAAGGAATACTTAGGATAGGATAAAGTAATCCTTCTCACCCCCTCCCCCTTAAAATATTTAGATGCACTATTGTAAAGTGGCTGTTCCACTGGATGTCATAAGGTGACTGCACCAATTTGTAAGTCGCTCTGGATAAGAGCGTCTGCTAAATGACTTAAATGTAAATGTAAATATAGTTTACATGTTGTCAACAATCTAAGCCAACCCCATCTGTTTTGCCTGATAGTTGTGCACAAGTCGGTTTTGTTGCTAAGCAACCAACCATCTATGGAATGTTACCTGACCTTCAGGTAAGGCTCCTGGACAGCAAGGGTCTTCAGATGAGAACTCATTCCCAAACCCACTCAGGTCCTGGAAGAGATCAACAAATTAGGAGACAGACAGTTGGCTGGACAGTGATAGGCCTAGTCTTTAAAACAGACATATTAGGTGATATTGGGACAGTATACCTGTGTTTTTGCTTTTGGTTTAACATTGATAAGAACTTTGATTGGCGTCAATGTTGAGTCGTGCGACTTGTGTTATCTGTTTGCATACTTGTCACACAATGCAAACATACATGCAACTCCACAGGGCGAGCCCTCTTACTATCTTTATCTGCTACACTGGGAACGTGGCTCGCGGTCAAACCCAAAAATGGTGCTGAGTCACCGCGGAGTCTGAAAAAGCGCACGGGTCTGTTTCCAATAATGCGCGCGCACACGTGAGTCTACATTTCTTGCGGAGTATGCTACTTTACTTTATGGAGAGAAGGGGAGAAGAATGTCTAAAGTCTCAGTAAACAAAACAGTGGTAATATAATAGATTATATAAATGTTAAATGACGTTAATTGATAAAAGACACACTCCAGAACTCTGCGTTCCACAAGCGACATGGGCACAACATCTGAGCATCTGCTGAATCCAGCCCGATGATTGGGTAGAATGAAACGCCCCTTCAGCGCACCGCTTGACAGCGAAAGTAGCCTATAGATGCATAGCCTACACACAGTTAAGTCTTACATATTGTGAGATTTCTGACATTTGTTGGTGCGATTGATAGCTCCATCACCCATAAAGTAAAAGGTTCAAATGACATTGGAATAACAATTATTATCTTCACCATATGTAAAATATTATATGTAAAATAATATATATAATATAATATTTATATATATATATATATATATAAAAGGAAGAAAACAATTAATGAAAAAGAACAGTAAATCTCCGCAATAATATATAACCTGAACATTGCTTAATCATAAATGGAGGTAATATTTACTGAAGTTATGCCTCCTTACCTTGAGCCCAGCCATTGTGCTTACTTAGGAAACTGTCCAACTGAAATAAATACGTTTTCAATGTCCAACACCCTTGTTAAAACTTAACTATTTATCTCCAAACTTAACTAGGTTAGCTCCATAACCTATCGGTCACACAACCCCCACGTCCCGTGATAGAGTGAAGAAGAAAGGAGGGATGGATATGGCATCAATTAGGACCAGACTCAGTCCGTGACGTATATGGGGGGGTTCTCTCTGAGAGAAGGGGTTAGATGTAAAAATAAAAAATAAACAGAGAAGGGGTGGAGAGACTGAGGTCGGGTTGCTTAAAAGTGGGCAAACAAGGACCAAAGTCAAAGCCAATGCAAATACAACCAACCCCAAGCCACCTTTTAGATACAACATGGGTCCAATGGACATGAGACGTTTCACGGATTCCTGTGTTCCAACCACATTGACCGTTATGGATGCACCTCGCGGATGGTGATGAAAATAGAAATAGAATCCATATCTATGGTGACGCACACCAGCGCACTGAAACCAACGAGATGATGACCCCGGTAGGCCTACTTCACTAGCTGGCGATTTTGGAAAGGACAATAGTGGCAATATCGTCAGGCCTGTTGAGCATGTGGTATATCAGCCTGGGTATAGGCCTATGAATCATTGAACTTGGTAGAGCCTAATAATCAGGCATATAGGCCTATATAATTGTGGATCAAATCGAAATGGACAAGCGATCTCTGGGATAGAGATTTGGAAATGATTGATTATTTTTTATCTGCTTGATAGCCTATACTGGGCAAAAACTGGATGAATCAACGTTGTTTCCATGTCATTTAAACTAAATGAAATGTGATGACGTCGAATCAACATGGAAAACGGATTGGGTTTGCAAAAAGTCATCAACATTTGTACTTTTTGTTAACCTTTTTTGTTAACCTTTTTGTTAACCTTTTGAACCTACAGTAAATCCAAGTGCAATCGAATTGTCATTTGAACAACATACAATATACATAACAAAATACGAAAAATATCTACATTATTCAAAATGTATTCAGTTAATTTTGTCAAAGGAGAGGACAAAACTGGGAACACCTAATCTCCCAGCAGTATCAAAAATAATCATTTTCCCTTTCTCATTCTTACTCCCAATCCACTCTCCTGTCTATTTCTTTTCTTTTTGGGAGGTGTAAGACTAGGGTAAATGATGGCAATTCTCATAGCGAGGCGCAAATAAACTCTGTGCGGCAGAAGTAACTGTTCTCCAGCGAGGCGTGCAGTTGCCGCGGGCGCCCCGCTGCGAAGCAGTTAGGGTGCCGCTTCTCAGACGAGAAAGCCCAATTGCGCAAAATATCGCGACCCAGTCTGCGGAAATTGATCTCCTCCTTGGATGGAAAAAAAGTGATTTTAATTTCGCCTCCGAGTTTGATGATGGAATTCTAGAGTATTTGTCACCTCTCCAGGTAGGCCTGTGTGTTTTAAGAGAGGCTGAAGGAGTGAAGAATGGAGGAAAGTAGCCTATTCCATCCAGATGGTTGTATCTATGCATGAGTGAGTGGGTAGTAAATGGTTTGTTATTAGAGGCCTGCTGGACTCAATGTCTTGATGGAAAAAGGCATCCATATTTTAGCTCACCTGATACAAACCCAATCCACCCACCCAGCACGAGGCCTTCACACAGCACGTCAGATTATCTGGACCAGTCTGCATTTTGACACGGTTGAAACATAGACAAATATTTAATAACAAATATTTCTTATTGTCTGTCACTTGTCTGTTATATGGCGTAAAAAATACAAAACTTGAACACAACAAAACAATTGTCTTGTGAGAAGGCCTTGCCACGGGCTATACCAAAGACTGAATATCTCCTATCCCTCCTTTTCTCCTCTCCACTTCTCTCTCTCTCTCTCAACCTCTCTGAGTTGAGTCTCTCCTGCATTCTACACCACTAATGCTATGCAAATGTTTTAATATAAAGATAAAGACTGTTGCCATGCGTTACGCTCTCCTGGTTCATGCCCTCAGGTTTCCACGGCGATAGTTCTAACACAAGAGCAATATTCGGGAGACATTAAACAGTGCCCTCTCTGACACACACACAAACACACATACACACACTCTCTACACATGCCTTTTAGCACCCACTCCCAGTTTCTAACACATCACAGTGTCACAGAATAGAAAATTACACTCTCCACCCACAGAGAAAATTGCTTTGGAATTGCTTGGTTATAAAGATGTGCTTTAAGAGGTAGAGAAAAAAGATAAGTAATACAAAAAAAACACAGCACACAAACATAATTACTTTAGCGCTCTGTGGACAATTCGTACTGCTGGTTAATCAGTGGATTTACCAATTATATATCAGAAGATATTTGTGGAGTGTGTATGTGTTGTGGTGTGTGTGTGGGAGGGGGGGGATACGTGTGAACGAGAGAGCAAGAGAAAAGAGGAAATGTTGAATTACTCATGAATACATTACTTTTCCATCTCGCCAAGCTAAGCAGAAATGCAATCATCGCTGCTTAGAGGACTGTCTGGAATGCTTCAGCTGATGGTCCCCTCTTGAGGGCAAAGGTCAATCAGGGGTCACACTAGGTTAAAGGTCAAAGGTCTTCCTGAGTGATGAAAACAGTAGAGGAAGGAGCTTGGTGTCGCCTTAGTCTTGACGAGTCAAGCAGAGGAACTGGAGAAGAGGAAGGTAGAAGATGAGATTTAGGAAAGGAAATGAAAGAGAAGGTAAAGGGTATCATCAACTGTTATGGAGATAGAGATGTAAAGAGATAAATGATTTCCCTGATAATGGTTTTGGCACTAAGTCTCCTATGAATGAACTATGATCAGACTTTAAAGGACAGTAAGGGAGGAAGGAAAGTCATAACAAACGACATACAGAGAAAAGTAGAACAGCGGAACATGGATAACAGAGGACACTTGAATTGAATGTTCAGTCTCTCTATCTCTCACTCTGTCTATCAGTGAGTCTGTTAAATCCCACCTTTCTTGACCCCTGGGCGACTCCCACAGGGACAGAGAGTGTGCAGTTATGACTTCCTTACTGTGGGGGGGACTGTGTGTATGTGTGTGAGGGTGTGTGTGTGTGTGAGAGTGTGTGTGTGCGTGCATCTGTGTGTGCATTTCTTACTTCCTAACCGCGGGGTGTGTATGGGGCCAGGCGATGGGAGAGGAATAAATCCCAATAGAGATTGCAGGGCTATGCTGCCTCCCACTGGGCACCACCAGACCTGCAGGCCGGGATCCAAGAGCTGTTCTCCCACTAAATGGTTCAGAGGGGCTGCAGAGGCGACCGAACCACCACCCCACACACTGGGGCTGCCTACGACCTAATGATGATGCTACAGACACAGACACACACACACTTTGACACACACACAGATATACTCACACACAACACACAAGCACACCCAAACCCACAGAAAATGACAGACTCTCCTCAGGTCTTCATCCCACTTCATGCCACTCAAAACCTCTGACACAAACAATACCAATACAATGCACTGCACTGTACTACACTCTCTCTCTCTCTCACACACACACACACACACACACACACACACACACACACACACACACACACACACACACACACACACACACACACACACACACACACACACACACACACACACACACACACACACACACACACACACAAACACAAAAAGTTTTGCACACACACAAACACACACTTCCCTCTGACAGCCATGCACCCCTGACCACTCTATTTTCCATCTAAATGTAACAATATGATAACTGTCGAATGCTGTAAAGGAAGATGGGGAACGGGTGAAGAGAGAAAGAGAGGAGAAGAGTAATAGAATGACTGGCATCATGCCACATCGCTGGGCACAACGTCTGACCACCCTCCACACACACACAGCCCACACTGTGTCTTTACGTGTCCCACCCACTCCGGCCATTTTGTGGCGGCCCGGGGAGCTAATTCCATCTGAGATGAAGTGTCTGACAAGCCACTGGGTAGCTGCCGTGATCAGGATCCAAATCCAGCAACACTGAATGCCCCTCAGGAGGACATTGCGGCACTACATGCCTCATTACCAGCTCACAAGGCTCACTGTGGCGGCCATTTTGTGCCAACCGCAGAGTGTCTGCTACCCAGTTTCCCTCTAGAGGGTAATAAAGATGCCTGAGGTTACTGAAGTAAATACAGACATGTAAGAGTGATCCACTTAAATGTTTCCAACTTTGTCTCGTTTATCATAATGGCAGCTTCAAAGACATCCTAGAACTATAGGCGATGATTTGATACATGCTGTTACTAGGCCTCGTACTGTTGGACATCAAGTCTCTTCAACATCAAGTTCACTCATCTGCCTGATATGCTACCAACCTCGGCCACAAGGTGCTAAAATCACCCAATTCAATATGGTTCTGAGGGCCTTAAACCCATGTCCGCACAGGAACACATCAAAACACCCGGGGCCCTTGTGCCCATGCAGCTCCAGCTACAAATCTGTCCCACCTCCAAAGCCCTCCAAGCATCTTCAATCTGGTCTCAATGAGTTAAAGTAGAGGTTTTGTTTGGCCCTGGCCTCAGCCATGGAAAGCGCACAAATGTCCAAGGCTTTAGGTCAAGCATCAGTGGAAATGGCCCATTATTACAGAATCTGACCACCTTGTTTACACCACACACTCTGCTCAATCCAGATCCAAAAGAACCTCAAATGTTTTATCTTTTGGCATCTGCAGTGCCAACTCTGAGAGAACGTTTAACTTGAATCAAAGCAGCTGAATACTGGGATAAATCTCCAAGGGTTTAGGCCTATTAACACATCTCCAAAATAGCCTATGAACTGATTAGCCATTTTCTTATAAAGGCATTTTTTTCACATTGTAATGCAGTTTATCCTATCACGCCGATTGTTTCTATAATTTACATAAAACTCAGACAAGGTCAGATACCAGTGAGGTCCTTAATTTTTCCTAATCAACCATCATTTGCATCATGCCATCCACCACATTATTGCTGCTAACTGAATAAATGGACTTCTTCAGACTTGAGTGGGACAGGTACATTTTGATAAGCTCACCAGATAATTAATTTGCATACATTACTTTGATTATCTCATAAAGGGGAGAGGTGATTCTTCTGCACCAATTGTTTGGAACTCTATTAACTGAACGGCTGCAATCAATAAAAGGGAAAATGCACACAAGTTCATGAGTTCTGTCACCTTCGCGCTACCCGTTTCGAGCTTGCCTACTAGTGGAGACACAACAGTATCAGCAAACACCGTCGATGGACTTATAACAGCAAGTGGCTCGAGTGCCTTGATCCCTGCGATCAAAGCTGAGCGGAGAAAATGGGGGCGGCCAGATTGCTGCAGTGAACGTGCCTGATTTATCTCGTGTTCATTTACAATTCATTGGAATCGGGAAGGGCCCTGGGTAGACGCCGCAGACATCTTTCCTGGTCATCTGTAGAATGTAGGCTAAGAACGCCCTATAGAACGAAACCATGCACACAACGAGGTCTTACATGTGCTCCTTGGGCTTCTCAAAACAGTACCGCATAAATAGGCGACCACACATATCGCAGTAGATACGCTTGATGACTACAAAGTGTATTTTTTATTGTCATCATATTCTGTGATATTGGAGAATGGTTGGTTGCAACATATTTCATGAGCTTAACGTTGTATATGCATGGGCCAAAACACATTTGTAACATAAAGGCCAGCATGCATGGGACTTCTGCTAACAGGCTTTTCTTAAGCAGAGTGATGGGCCCTGGGTTTATTTTTACTTAATCATTGAGGAGAATGAAGCCTAATCTTGGGGTTGAAATATTTAAGTCATTAATTATTTTCCTTACATAAGGGACTAATTATCCAGTCAGTTGAGTGAAATTAGAGCCCTTTGTTTTTTATCAGACCACATTATGGTTGGAAATTACCGATGATGACTACATGTGCCGACGACTTTGTTGTTCCGATCATCGCCTGTCATTCTGAACCTCTCGCTAACAAAGTCATTAAATTGACTCCCTCGCGCTTTCATTATGCGGGGTTGTTAATAACCGCTAATTAACGTTGCTTACACGCGCCTTTAAAAGCCCCAAGCCCCATCCGTATCTCTCTCTTTCTTTCTCTCCTCCTGCTAGCCTGCCCAGGCAGAGCAGCATCCAATTACTTAACAGCGAAAGAATGAAGACAAGACACCGGCAGCGGGGCCACGACACTGGAACCTCGTGCGGGTGGATAACCTCAATGGCTCATATTCGTGTTGCATATTCTGTCAGATTCTGTCTGAACACAGGCTTTAACAACGTGTCACTATGACTGCGTTTACACAGGCATCCCAATTCTGATATTTTGTTCTACTAATTGGCATTTGACCAAGCAGATCAGCTGATTGGAAAGATATCTGATGCGATTGGTCAAAAGACAGATTTGTAGACCAGATATCAGAATTAGGCTGCCTGTGTAAACCCAGGGTCTTTGATATACGGTATCCTTGGGACGTCCATACCCCCCCACTGAAGGTGACATTTAATAGGGATAAAGTAAGAGTAAGATTTTATTTATTTATTTACAATGATGGCCTAGGTTAGCTGCTTTGTTCAGGTGCAGAACAACAGCTCGGGAATTCGATCCAACTAGTCCAAAATTCTAACCACTAGGCTACCTGCCGCTCCAGGATTAGTTAAGGGTTACGGTTAGGTCAGTCAACGCACAGAGAGAAAGAGAGAGCGAGAGAGATGTTGGTTGGTTACAATGGTGCCTGACCTGATAGACCTAGAACCTGTGTTGAACACCAAATATATATGTACAACTCTGGCCTAGTAGCATATGACAGATCTTCACAGTGTATATAATGGACACGAGACTTGCATCAGAGACATTCTACAACCCAGCTTCCCCAACATAATATTCATAGAAGGCTATATGAATAATCGCATCATATAAATCACCACGTGATGTGACGTCAGAAGATAAACCACATTTACTCTCAAGGAAAACAATCACGAGATCGGCTTGTTGATTAATTATGCAATTATGCGTAATTGTCGAAAATCAGCCTTAACCAACGGAATAAAATATGTTAATTAATTAAAATCAAGACGTAAACCCTTACATTTTGTAATGAGCACTTGCTGTCAGTTAATGTTACTCCAGTTCACAAGTCTCTGATTATTAGGCTATTAATGGGTTATTAGGCAGATCTCTCTCCAGATGCAGTGACAGACAGGTTGATTAGTCCAGAAGATGGCGCGCGTGGAATGGATGGAAATAATATGGAGGTCGTTGGTCCAACCTTTTACGCATTTGTGTGGACACAATGGACACGAAAAGAGACAGAGGCACGCACACACACACACACACACACACACACACACACACACACACACACACACACACACACACACACACACACACACACACACACACACACACACACACACACACACACACACACACACACACACACACACACACACACACACACACACACACACAATATCACATTGCAAAGCGGTGATCCATGGAACACTAGCTGGAAACGTTCCTAGATCTAAGCATTTTGAACGACACACCTGTGGTTAGGCCATATCCTTAACCACTGCCCCGGGACCTGTTGCTGTTTAACTTATACTAGAGATGGGGTGTGGAAGAACTGACCCTAAAGTCAGTAGTCTGCTGAAAGTGACCCCCAATACTTAGCCTAGTAAATTGACCCTGTGGTGAAAATGGTTTCTAGTGCCTATTCTGTTGCACATTAGGCTACACTTGCACGAATTCCAATTGTGACTATAACAGCAAAGTAACACAATACACTACATAAGTGCATCGGGTGTAAAAAAATTATCAAGTTAGGGTGTTATGAAAATACAAAACACACTTTGGCAAAGGGTAAAAGAGAGGGGGAACGGAAAGAGCTCGAGCCACAGTCGGGCACTGCCTCCCCTCCTTCCCCAACTTCTGCCACCCGCATGCGGCGCGCTAAATAGAGCGAACATTGAAAATGTGAAAATTGCGCTTATTTCGTCCCTCGCTAATGTGTGCTGGCATAATTAGTGCGTTTAAACAAAGCGCGGATGTCCTGCTGGCTCAAACCGCGGCTGACATCTCTCTTTTCACGGGTTAATAACAGAGCGCGGATAAATGAATCAAATCGTGGCCCCCAAATTACATAGCGACGCTAAATACCCGTCTGTATTACATGCATCTGTTTGTGACCGCGGAGGAGAAAAAACGGAACATTTTATATTGTTATTAAATCTCATTACTTTGCTGATCTGAGAGCAGAAAACGAGGCCTGGAGTTTCTGACTCAATAAACGCGGTGAATTGTTTGTAATTGTCAGTAACGAGGAACATTTTGTTATGGTCACACGTTAGAGGCCTAATTAGAATGAATGAATGAAACCCTGCCTGCAATTTGCACCAAGATGAGTGAATCGTTTTGAAATAAGATCTGGCATACAAATAATGCGTCATCCTTAAAATGCATTCAATTCAATTAATTCAATATCCTGTTGAATATTTTCTATGACAGAACTGAATCTTGGGCATCTCCTGGCCATGGATCTACCGTGCGCTCTAACCAGAAAACCTAATTCATTTATTTTCACAAAATAACAATACCGTTCTTTGGAAATCCATGAACGAGAACTCAAACAATCAGAAGGTTCTATCACTTTTAAAAAGTTTTACAATTTTCTGAAGATATGTTTTATTGTTATTTTTCATGTTCTTCTGAATCTTAGTAACTGGGCAGCCACATAAAGGGAGAGAAGCAGAAGAAAGAAAGAAAGAGTCAATTGTAGCTTGTTGAAGTTTTGGGATTGAATTCTGAAAATGATCCTTTTAAAAGTGATGGGCTTGCGAGGCGAAGGATGGGGTCACGCCATTTTCAGCGGGTTAAAAAGACTTTCATTTAAAATTACATTCTCGATCCATCTCCCCTCTCTGGCGCCAGCCTGCAAGGCGTCCCGGCTCCCCACGCGCCTTCTCATCATCGCCATGCACCTTCACTTTTTAAGTCAATCATCCGGCAAGCAGACCATCTGATCGCCTCTGCAATTGCCGGAGAGAGGCTACGCAATTAGTGTTTCGTGTTGAAACAGTGTGTGTGTGTGTGTGTGTGCGTGCGTGCGTGCGTGTGCGTGAGAGATGGAAGGTGACAGGGCTTTTGAGAGCGTTTCTGTGGCTTTTGAGAGCGTTCTGTGTAATCAATAGCAATCAATTTATCAAATTGTCATGATAATTTGGTAGTTATCGCAGTGATTGTTTGATTATATTTACAGCTAATATAATGCAATTGTTCGTTGAAAATGAGAGTGTATGAAGGTGCTCTACTGTAAAAATCCTTATTGTATTATAAAACATCTAGCCTGTAATCTTACATTTGTCCCGTGTTTTTCTAATTTGTCCTGGGAATACACAATATTAAAGTCCTAGTTTGCATTAGGCCTAATATAGGCCTACAGAATAAAATATGTCACTATTATTCGGAATATTTATAAGATTACATAGGCCGAGAGTTTGGTATTTTTCATTTTCTCTCTTATTAGATAGGCTATGGATCCGAGGGACTTGATGGAATTAAAGTAGGCTATAAAACGAGGGTGACAAGGCTCACAGTAAACTATGAAATAATACTGACATTGCCAAACGGCCTATCGAAATATGGATTATTTAGTTGAGTTAAATAATCCAGCCAGGTCAACAGTGAAGCTCTCCCAATCTCACATCAGAATTAGACATTCATCCATGTTTGTCAAATGTCACATTTTTCTGTTGTTCCAAACGTCACATTTCGTGTTTAAGGTGATGTTTAGGCATTAACCTCGAATTTTTAAGGTTAGGGTTAAGTTTAGCCATTAACTCTGAAATCTTAAAGTCCAGCGTTTCCCAAACTCAGTCCTCGGGACCTCAAGGGGTGGCCATTTATTTTTGGCCCTAACACTACACAGCTGATTCAAATGATCAAAGCTTGATGATTAGTTGATTATTTGAATCGCCTGTGTAGTGCTAGGCAAAAAAGGAAAACGTGCACCCCTTGGGGTCCCGAGGACCGAGTTTGGGAAACCCTGGGTTAGGCATTAACTCTGAATGGTTAAGGTAAGTGTTAAGATCTGCGATAGCCTTCAAATAAAAATATCGAAAACAACTTTCGATTGCTGGATCCGGACATGCAACTTTTGGCACCAGAGGTAAGTTTCGGCATTAACTCTGATAGGCTTAAAACAAAAATATATAAAACTACTTTCAATCATTGGATTTGAACATGCAACTGTTGGCACCAGAGGTAGATGCTTACGCTCATCTATAACACCCGAGCAAAAGCGAAACCTGAAGGTAACAGAGCTCACTGTTGCCCCTAGTGGCCGGTTTCCACATCTAACTTCCTCAGACATGGATGCACATCAAATACTGACTTGTTTCATGGGTGCAGCCCGCAATCATGCATCAGTTCAGCCCTTCAGTTAATGGAAAACTCCACCTCAAAACTATCTTTTGATATTTGTTTAGTCCATTGTTGATACACTCCCAAAATGTTTTGCATGTCAGTGTGAAAAATGTCACGCTGCTTGTTTAGCGAGAACAAGCTCCTCCCAATTTGGCCCATACACAAACTCGGGACCTCTGTCTTGCTAGCACACGTCTTCCCTCAACTGTTTTACCCGATTGTACCACCTCAAAAGCGAACTAATGAGGCAACACAAGAGGGACACTTCAGGCTGACAAAGTTTCACACATTGCCATGTGCTACATTCAACAGGGGCCTCCCGAGTGGCACAGCGGTCTAAGGCATTGCATCGCAGTGCTAGAGGTGTCAGTACAGATCCGGGTTCGATCCAACCCATGAGCCGGCACAAGAAATTGGCACAGCATAGTCCGGGATAGGGGAGGGTTTGGTCGGCTGGGATGTCCTTGTCCCATCGCGCTCTAGCGACTCCTTGTGGCGGCCGGGCGCATGCATGCTGACTTCGGTTGCCAGCTGTACGATGTTTCCTCTGACAGTTTTGGTGCGGCTGGCTTCCGGGTTAAGCAGGTCAGTGTGTCAGGAAGCAGTGCGGCTTGGCGGGGTAGTTTTTCGGAGGACACGTGGCTCTTCGCCTTTCCCGAGTCTGTACAGGAGTTGCAGCAATGGGGACAAGACTGTAATCACGAAATTGGAGAGAAAAAAGGGTAAAAAGTACCATAAATAAATAAAAACGTACTCAACGGCGACCCCAGCATTGAGCTAAGCGCCACTGTAGATCCGGGTCACGGCACCACTGTAAAGGGCATCACGCTGCTTGCTTAGCGAGTACCACCTCAACCCGATTTGGCCCATAACTCGTGTGAACTCAGGACCTCACAAACACCTGACCGCCCTTCTCAAGCATCTTAGTCAATCTCGCCACCTCAAAAGCTAGCGGGAGACTTCAGGCTGAGGAGTAAGTTTCACACATCCCATCCCATCCCAACATACAGTATATAACCTTCAAAATACAGAAATACAGAAATATGCGTTTTGCATCACATGATGCTGCGTTTTGCAACATACCTGCTGTATGTTTGTATTTTGAAAGTTATATACAATATATATTGAAAACTTGATTGCTGACATGCAAAACATTTTAGACTATGTCAACAATTAACTAATGAAACAAATACCCAAAGATAGTTTTTGGGTGGAATTTTCCTTTAACTGAAGGGCTGAACTATGATGAATGATTATTTAACTCAACAAAATAACCCATATTTGGATAGGCCAATATAATGTCTTTATTATTGTTGTTGTTGTTGTAATTATTATTATTATTATTGTTACTATTGTTGGGCTATTATAATTATTATTAGCAGCATATTATTTGTAGGCCTACAATATCCTTTTGAAATCCAAAAGGAAAATCGAATACTGAGTTCAATCCATCGGAACCGGGTTCCACCGCAAGCTTTGTTTTTCTCCGTTTCTCCAAAATTAAGTTTAACAGCTAAAATATATAAAGCTTCTCTTTCCCCGACGCGAGCCAATCAGGGGATATAACACACGTCAATGCGAACACGCGGAGAGCGGGGCTTGAGCCAGCCAACAGTTTCTGTCATTAACGGTGGGTAGGGAGGGATAGTGAGAGGAACAATCTCGGAACGTCAGAGAGAGAGAGAGAGAGAGAGAGAGAGAGAGAGAGAGAGAGGGGGAAATTGAGAGAGTGAGGGAAAGAGAGAGAAAGAAAGAGAGTGAGGGAGGGTGAGTGAGGATCATATTTAGGCTACTGCCGCTCTCCTGTCAAATAAGCGCTTCACTAAACAGATCAAAATGACTAGTCAGTTCGAAGAAGATATCCACGACCGGGGAGAATGTAAGAGTAAATCGCCCACTCTGCTCTCCTCCTATTGTATAGACAGTATTCTGGGCCGACCGAGCCCCTGTAAAGTCAGGCTGATAGGGGCGCAAAGTTTGACAGCTCTACCCGGGAGACAGGAGCACGACAAGCAGACCGAAGGTAAGACAACCCCGCTTATGAAAACATGGCTCGCCAACTTGGGAAAGGGTTGCTAAATGCTCCAATGACATGTTTTGGTTGTTGAATATAGGCAATATAACGGTGTGTGTTTATAACATGATAATAAACCATCAACATAAAGCATTGGCTACAGCTGACTGCAGAATGGAAGTAAACATTTGCTAATAATGGTCCATCAGATGTAAAAGTGTCTGAGGTTGTGCGACAGTGGAAAATAAGATATCTGTCAACTTTATCGTCGATACGATACATAGGCTACTCAAATGTGCATGCAATTGTAGACAGAAATAATACATTTTCAAGTTTATTCAAACATTCTCACTTTAATGCATTGTGCATAACTTTGCATTGGACTGTGCGCCTTGTTGCGCTCCGGTCTCCATTTGCTTTTCCTGCACTTACACATGTCTCGTCGTCCTCTCCATAACTTTGACACCCTCACTATCGGCTCGACTAAAGATCCCCTATCCCTAGACACAGACATGCACCTTCCACCAAAGATGCGCCGGCTCTACGGACCAGGGGGGAAGTACCTGGACCACGGCCGGGGTTTAGTTCATGACATAGGGGAGAAATTGGACAAGGAGAGGCTCCTGGTGGACCAAGCCTGCGAGAGCCTCAAAATCATCCAGGCTCCACAGGTGAGCATCAGCCGGAGCAAATCGTACAGGGAGAACGCCTCCCTGATCCGGGGAGAGGGAGGCCAGAGTCCCACTGAAGGGCCGGAAGATGGGCCTGGACTAAGGCTGGGCGAGTTAGGGTCGATGAAGTTTGACGAGGACGCGGGAAAAGAGGAGGAGAGCTGCGGGGAGACGATGGGTCTCTCCCCGAAGGACGACGAGAGGGAGAGCCTCCACGCCGGGGATGGAGACGTGAGGGACGGCGAGGACAGCGTGTGTCTGTCGGCAGGCAGTGATTCGGAGGAAGGGATGCTAAAACGCAAGCAAAGAAGATACAGGACTACATTCACCAGCTATCAGCTGGAGGAGCTGGAGAGGGCTTTCCAGAAGACACACTACCCGGACGTCTTCACCAGGTACAGTATTATCTACAGTTACAGCACACAATCAGGTATTCATTCAGATGCAACATCCCTGACATTAACGCCATCATTGTTGTAACACCTACAACAATGTCACCCAACCATGACAACATTTCGTTAAATGCACGGTTTGGATAGAAGTTTCTATTTCACGGCACACTTTTTTTCGTCTAAGCCCCATTAGTTGTATGCTACATAACGAACAACAAGTAGCAGTGTGCCTACTTTAGTAATAATACTAATCATAGTAATAATAACGGAATAGTTGAAGTTGGAAAATATAACATTATTTTATCTTTACAGAGCCTGAGATACAACTACCAGAGGCAAACATATAACTCAGAATAATGTGAAAGAATGTCACAAATCTGCTATATCATACAATGGTGTATCAACTTTTATAACATGAGGTCAAACACGCATAAGCTTTGTCATTTATGATACCTATATTTGAATTGTGATGTATGTGGTAACAACATTAAAACCCTTTATCGTCACTATTTATTTATGTAATAAATAGTAGGCCTAAAAAACAGTCCACTTTTTATCCACTTAGGTAATTCAACCCAGCTATAATTCGAGACTGATGAGTTGACACCTACCATGTAGGCGAATCAGTGCCTTACATAAGGCAGGACAATATCTTAAAGTGGGAGAACCAATCCGTTTTGTCACATTTACCTAATCTCATTGTTATCGGCGATATGGATATTATTCTCATATGGAAAATTAGCTGGTGGCAGCTCGTCCGTGCGCACTGCTGATCTATTTAACGAAATGTAGGATTCTGAGCCTGCCCAAGCTCAAGAGTATAAAACGCACACACACATACACCCACACACATGCACACACACGATGACGCGCACGTCAACTCTTTCTTTATTCATTCAGTAGCTGAAGGTCTAGGCTACGCATCTCGAGAGAACAGAGAACGTGAAAACAGCATTTCACACAAATCATCTGTTCCTGACAATTAAAGGCAAATAATGTTTTTGCCAGTGTCAAATATGAAATCGTGTCTATGTTTTCATTTTTGTTAAGGCTACACATATAATTCTATTTCAGACTCATTATGTTTTGCTCCACAATCACGACATGGAATGCAATAGTTTTTCTTCTGACTGATGAATTGAGAGTAAGTCACTGCTAAGGCTGCTCTAAATAAAAAATACAAATACAAATATAAATAAATGTTTAAATGTAACCTTTATTTAACTAGGCAAGTCAGTTAAGAACAAATTCTTATTTACATTGACGGCCTACCGGGGAACAGTGAGTTAACTGCCTTGTTCAGGGGAAGAACGACAGATTTATCTCTATTTATCTTGTCAGATCGGGGATTCGATTCAGCAACCTTTCGGTTACTGACCCAACGCTCTAACCACTACGCTACCTGCCTCTAGATACGTTTTTTAAATTACATTTAAAAAAAAACATTTTATACACGAGTAAGTCCTACTTCTTTTTTTGATGCAATAGACTACAAAATGTAGGCCTTTAAGGGAATTTCAAATGTAAGTATTTTTTTCAACCATTAATGAAAACCTAATATTATTGTAAAAGCTAATGTATTCTAGCTAGGCCTATGTGTTTTCAGGACCCCACATGTAGAGTTGAATATTTAGATTTGAGATGAGATTTTTCTCATTAGCCTATTATCTTATTATAATTGTACTATTACCGAATGGAATATTACTATGCATAACGAAATGTAAAACATGCTTCAGAATGTCAATTTTTTTCATGCATGCAGCAGACAGACTGGTTAGCCTATCACTTTCAGTAAGGTAAATCATCTGTAGAACACGTTCAAGATAAGGAATATAAATTATGTTTTAAACGGGGATTTGGAAAATATTATTTAACAATGGCAACATGAGCCAAATAATAAATATGCTATTGTTGATCGATGTTTTTGTGCGTTTATTATTTCTAAGGCGAAATTGTGGTAATCAATTTGTGCATGTATAGACTTCTATTTCAGCCAAGCGCATGATGTCTTTGTAATAGTTTGGATGTCATTATTTCCAAATTCCACCATTATGTTGTTCCACTGACTCTAAAGAAAGCCATTGTATAAGGCAGCTATTATGGGAAAAAAAGACAGATTACAATACAATCACCCTGACAATTTTCCTCAAACCATCGTAAGGAAAATAGCATAAAGGACCGTCGTTTCTCTGTGGGTTTTCGGTGTCTAAAAAATAACTATTTTCTTGTATTGTTACGGGTGCGGGAGAGATAAAAAAAAACATTCGAGTTCTTGATCAAAAACGGTAACCTCTTTTCTTGCCTTTTCAGAGAAGAGCTTGCGATGCGGCTGGATCTGACCGAGGCGCGCGTCCAAGTAAGTGGCTTTTTAACGTTTTATTGCTGCAATTACGGCCGACTGTCGCTTTCAACTAAAATTGTTATATAATAACACTTAAACATTTCAAATAGGTTATTGAAATAAATAGGCTACCAAATTAGAAACGAATATAAAGGCCAGTACCACTTAGACTTAGAGTATGTAATGAAACAATTCCTATTTTATTATTATTAGGTCTTTGTCTTGTTATAATAATCAAAAACGTCAAATGCATATTTATACCATGTAGGCCTAACATTATTTCCAAGCATCTTCAGATTTACACCTTCATAGAATCAGAATTTTACTAAGTCTATAATTATTTGTATTTCCCAATATTCCTACGTTATTTGCTGTTTTTTTGTGTTGACATGACGCATACAATAAAGTTGGCACAAGTTCAGGCCTTTAGCAGTAGATATATAGATAAAAGTCTTTATGAGGGTCTGAGTGATTTACTACCCTGAAATGTGTTAAATGACCCCAATCGCTGCGTAGCGAAGCTCCATCCTGTTATTGGAAGTTATTACATGCACCGAGGGACGTTTTAACGGTAATTAAGCGGACGCGGACGATTCATAAAAGCGCACTTAGTCCAAGAGCAAACACGAGCTATTCTCAGGGAGAAAATGGTGTTTGAATTACCATCGCCGGAACGAGAGAGAGAGAGAGAGAGGAGGTGTATGAGGTGGAGAGGGAGGAAGAGAGAGAGAGAGGGAGGGGGAGATGGAGATGGAGAGAAAGAGAAGAGAGGAGAGGGGAGGGGAGAAAGGGGTGGCTGCAGAATAATGCTATTTGATTTCTCATTTTGTGATTGCAATAGAGCCGCATTGATCCGATGCTTTGCACTTGGAGCGAATGAGGGACCATTAAATGTGTTTGCTCCCCCCCCCCCTCCGATCTCTCCATAGAGAGCGTGGCTTGCATGTATTAGCCCAGGGCTCATAACCAAAGAGACAGTTCAAACACAGCGATGCTCCATCCGGGGTTACGGCCGGTATAAAACAACAGATGTCCCTTCGCCGGACCGTAGGTGAACAAATCACTTAACGGGCGCCATCGGGAGGTGATAAAACTCGTACATTCCCGAGGGGCGGTGTAATGCTAAACAGCTTCCAACGGAATAGTGTGTGTGTGTGTGTGCGCGCGCGCAGGGCTAATATCGTTCACTTTCTCTTACTGTTGACATTTTCTTCCATTGTTAGAGCCCCTGTTTCAGCAGCGCAATAGGCAAGAGGGGGGGGGCGTGGGAAAGTTAAATACCCTTTGGAAATGACTTGTTCAACATTTTGAAGAATTTAATTTAAAGCGCATTAATTGTTATTGGACTCTGTTCAGCTGCTATTCTCCCCATCTTTTGTTAACACGGTTCTTAATTACGGCGCGCCACACCGATCTCAGTCTATCAGTCAGACTGCAGGGGGAACTGATTTTAATTAGCTAACTTTAGACTAACGGACCATGAGGGAGCGCGGGTTTTAGTGCTTGTGTAATTACCGCTGACTTTCTGCCTGTTTGTCACCTCATGAACCAGAGCGATGGGATCTTCCGTTTACACAGGAGCTTGTGCTCGAGCAGGTTCGATGTGGCACAGCAAGGGTTTCCCGGTCTTCCAAATATAGGCAGCTGCCTAAATAACCTTGTCACCTTATATCGCTCCAAAGTTGTTCATGTTTCTCAATATCAATTTGTAGGAAGCCAGCATAGGCAGACACCTTTGTTTTTATTCTGCTAAAATGTATCTATTCAATCAATCTAATAAACCCATACAAAATTAAATGTAGCCTACGTATTTCTATGTTAGCTAACCTCTGACCTCTCTCCCACTCTCTCTCTATAGGTATGGTTTCAGAATCGTCGTGCTAAGTGGCGTAAGCGTGAAAAGGCAGGTGTCCAGACGCACCCCTCTGGACTCCCTTTCCCTGGCCCCCTGTCAGCCGCCCACCCCCTCAGCCACTACCTGGATGGGGGTCCCTTTCCCCCACACCCTCACCCTGTCCTAGAGTCTGCCTGGACAGCTGCTGCTGCTGCAGCAGCTGCATTTCCTGGTCTAGCTCATCCCCATAGCAACCACTCAGGCCAGCACCTAGGGACACCGCTGGGCCTCGGAACATTCCTGGGTACAGCCGCAATGTTCCGTCACCCCGCCTTCATGGGACCCACCTTCGGCAGGTGAGACAATAGGTACCTCTACTTTCATAAACTTGTATACTTAACACCTGTACTGTAACCTATAACACCACCTCACACCTGTACTGTATCCTATAATAACACCTCACACCTGTACTGTACCCTATAACACCACCTCACTACTGTACCCTATAACACCATCTCACACCTGACTGTACCCTATAACACCACCTCACTACTGTACCTTATAACACCATCTCACACCTGTACTGTGTCCTATAACACCACCTCACACCTGACTGTACCCTATAACACCACCTCACTACTGTACCTTATAACACCATCTCACACCTGTACTGTACCATATAACACCATCTCACACCTGTACTGTATCCTATAACACCACCTCACACCTGTACCCTATAACACCACCTCGCTATTGTACCCTATAACACCACCTCAGAACTGTACTGTATCCTATAACACCAACTCACACCTGTACTTTACCCTATAACACCACCTCACCACTGTACTGTACCCCATAACACCATCTCACACCTGTACTGTACCCTATAACACCACCTCACTACTGTACCTTATAACACCATCTCACACCTGTATCGTACCCTATAACACCATCTCACACCTGTACTGTACCCTATAACACCACCTCACACCTGTACCCTATAACACAACCTCACACCTGTACTGTACCCTATAACACCACCTCACTACTGTACCCTATAACACCACCTCACTACTGTACCCGAATAACACCACCTCACACCTGTACTGTATCCTATAACACCATCTCATACCTGTACTGTATCCTATAACACCACCTCACACCTGTACTGTACCCTATAACACCACCTCACTACTGTACTGTACCCCATAACACCATCTACATTTACATTTACATTTAAGTCATTTAGCAGACGCTCTTATCCAGAGCGACTTACAAATTGGTGCATTCACCTTATGACATCCAGTGGAACAGTCACTTTACAATAGTGCATCTAAATCTTAAAGGGGGGGGGTGAGAAGGATTACTTATCCTATCCTAGGTATTCCTTAAAGAGGTGGGGTTTCAGGTGTCTCCGGAAGGTGGTGATTGACTCCGCTGTCCTGGCGTCGTGAGGGAGTTTGTTCCACCATTGGGGGGGCCAGAGCAGCAAACAGTTTTGACTGGGCTGAGCGGGAACTGTACTTCCTCAGTGGTAGGGAGGCGAGCAGGCCAGAGGTGGATGAACGCAGTGCCCTTGTTTGGGTGTAGGGCCTGATCAGAGCCTGGAGGTACTGAGGTGCCGTTCCCCTCACAGCTCCGTAGGCAAGCACCATGGTCTTGTAGCGGATGCGAGCTTCAACTGGAAGCCAGTGGAGAGAGCAGAGGAGCGGGGTGACGTGAGAGAACTTGGGAAGGTTGAACACCAGACGGGCTGCGGCGTTCTGGATGAGTTGTAGGGGTTTAATGGCACAGGCAGGGAGCCCAGCCAACAGCGAGTTGCAGTAATCCAGACGGGAGATGACAAGTGCCTGGATTAGGACCTGCGCCGCTTCCTGTGTGAGGCAGGGTCGTACTCTGCGGATGTTGTAGAGCATGAACCTACAGGAACGGGCCACCGCCTTGATGTTAGTTGAGAACGACAGGGTGTTGTCCAGGAACACAACCAAGGTTCTTAGCGCTCTGGGAGGAGGACACAATGGAGTTGTCAACCGTGATGGCGAGATCATGGAACGGGCAGTCCTTCCCCGGGAGGAAGAGCAGCTCCGTCTTGCCGAGGTTCAGCTTGAGGTGGTGATCCGTCATCCACACTGATATGTCTGCCAGACATGCAGAGATGCGATTCGCCACCTGGTCATCAGAAGGGGGAAAGGAGAAGATTAATTGACATAGAGAGTCAAAGGATGCAGAAAGGGAGGAGAGGAGGGTTGAGGAGGCAGAATCAGGAGATAGGTTGGAGAAGGTTTGAGCAGAGGGAAGAGATGATAGGATGGAAGAGGAGAGAGTAGCGGGGGAGAGAGAGCGAAGGTTGGGACGGCGCGATACCATCCGAGTAGGGGCAGTGTGGGAGGTGTTGGATGAGAGCGAGAGGGAAAAGGATACAAGGTAGTGGTCGGAGACTTGGAGGGGAGTTGCAATGAGGTTAGTGGAAGAACAGCATCTAGTAAAGATGAGGTCGAGCGTATTGCCTGCCTTGTGAGTAGGGGGGGAAGGTGAGAGGGTGAGGTCAAAAGAGGAGACGAGTGGAAAGAAGGAGGCAGAGAGGAATGAGTCAAAGGTAGACGTGGGGAGGTTAAAGTCACCCAGAACTGTGAGAGGAGAGCCGTCCTCAGGAAAGGAGCTTATCAAGGCATCAAGCTCATTGATGAACTCTCCGAGGGAAACTGGAGGGCGATAAATGATAAGGATGTTAAGCTTGAAAGGGCTGGTAACTGTGACAGCATGGAATTCAAAGGAGGCGATAGACAGATGGGTAAGGGGAGAAAGAGAGAATGACCACTTGGGAGAGATGAGGATCCCGGTGCCACCACCCCGCTGACCAGAAGCTCTCGGGGTGTGCGAGAACACGTGGGCGGACGAAGAGAGAGCAGTAGGAGTAGCAGTGTTGTCTGTGGTGATCCATGTTTCCGTCAGTGCCAAGAAGTCGAGGGACTGGAGGGAGGCATAGGCTGAGATGAACTCTGCCTTGTTGGCCGCAGATCGGCAGTTCCAGAGGCTACCGGAGACCTGGAACTCCACGTGGGTCGTGCTCGCTGGGACCACCAGATTAGGGTGGCCGCGGCCACGCGGTGTGGAGCGTTTGTATGGTCTGTGCAGAGAGGAGAGAACAGGGATAGACAGACACATAGTTGACAGGCTACAGAAGAGGCTACACTAATGCAAAGGAGATTGGAATGACAAGTGGACTACACGTCTCGAATGTTCAGAAAGTTAAGCTTACGTAGCAAGAATCTTATTGACTAAAATGATTAAAATGATATAGTACTGCTGAAGTAGGCTAGCTGACAGTGGCTGCATTGTTGACTTTGTAGGCTAGCTGGCAGTGGCTGCGTTGTTGACACTACACTAATCAAGTCGTTCCGTTGAGTGTAATAGTTTCTACAGTGCTGCTATTCGGGGGCTAGCTGGCTAGCTAGCAGTGTTGATTACGTTACGTTGCGTTAAAAGAACGACAATAGCTGGCTAGCTAACCTAGAAAATCGCTCTAGACTACACAATTATCTTTGATACAAAGACGGCTATGTAGCTAGCTATGTAGCTAGCTACTATCAAACAAATCAAACCGTTGTACTGTAATGAAATGAAATTAAAATGTGATACTACCTGTGAATGCGACCGGGTTGTTGAGTTCTATTCGGAAGACGTTGGCTAGCTGTTGGCTAGCTAGCAGAGTCTCCTACGTTAAGGACGACAAATAGCTGGCTAGCTAACCTCGGTAAATTAAGATAATCACTCTAAGACTACACACTCTAAACTACACAATTATCTTGGATACGAAGACATAAAGACAGCTATGTAGCTAGCTAACACTACATTAATCAAGTCCTTCAGTTGAGTGTAATAGTTTCTACAGTGCTGCTAATCGGTGGACGTTTGCTAGCTGGCTAGCTGCTGGGCAGAGCAGTGAAGACTACGTTAGGACGACGAAATACGGTAATTGCGCAATTATCTTTGATACAAAGACAGCTATGTAGCTAGCTAAGAAGAAATTGCTAAGATTAGACAAATCAAACCGTTGTACTATAATGAAATGTAATGAAAAGGTTATACTACCTGCGGAGCGAAGTGCCGATGCGACCGCTCGCTCCAACCCGGAAGTAACACACCTGTACTGTACCCGAATACTGTACCTGTACTGTACCCTATAACACCACCTCACTACTGTACCTTATAACACCATCTCACACCTGTACTGTACCCTATAACACCATCTCACACCTGTACTGTATCCTATAACACCACCTCACACCTGTACCCTATAACACCACCTCACACCTGTACTGTGCCCTATAACACTACCGCACACCTATACTGTACCCTATAACACCACCTCAGACCTGTACTGTATCCTATAACACCAACTCACACCTGTACTTTACCCTATACCACCTCACTACTGTACCCTATAACACCATCTCACACCTGTACTGTACCCTATAACACCACCTCACACCTGTACCCTATAACACCACCTCACACCTGTAGTGTACCCTATTACACTACCTCACTACGGTACCCCATAACACCATCTCACACCTGTATTGTACCCTATAACACCACCTCACTACTGTACCCTATAACACCACCTCACTACTGTACCCTATAACACCATCTCACACCTGTACTGTACCCTGTAACACCATCTCACTACTGTACCCTAAAACACCATCTCACAACAACTGTACTGTATCCTATAACACCACATCATACCTGTACTGTATCCTATAACACCACCTCACTACTGTACCTTATAACACCATCTCACACCTGTACTGTACCCTATAACACCATCTCACACCTGTACTGTATCCTATAACACCACCTCACACCTGTACCCTATAACACCACCTCACACCTGTACTGTGCCCTATAACACCACCTCACACCTGTACACACTACTATACTGTACCCTATAACACCACCTCAGACCTGTACTGTATCCTATAACACCAACTCACACCTGTACTTTACCCTATACCACCTCACTACTGTACCCTATAACACCATCTCACACCTGTACTGTACCCTATAACACCACCTCACACCTGTACCCTATAACACCACCTCACACCTGTAGTGTACCCTATTACACTACCTCACTACGGTACCCCATAACACCATCTCACACCTGTATTGTACCCTATAACACCACCTCACTACTGTACCCTATAACACCACCTCACTACTGTACCCTATAACACCATCTCACACCTGTACTGTACCCTGTAACACCATCTCACTACTGTACCCTAAAACACCATCTCACAACAACTGTACTGTATCCTATAACACCACATCATACCTGTACTGTATCCTATAACACCATCTCACACCTGCACTGTATCCTATAAAACCATCTCACACCTGTACTGTACCCTATAACACCACCTCACTACTGTACACTATAACACCATCTCACACCTGTACTGTATCCTATAACACCAACTCACACCTGTACCCTATAACACCACCTCACTACTGTACCCTATAACACCACCTCAGACCTGTAATGTACCCAATAACACCACCTCACACCTGTACTGTTCCCTATAACACCACCTCAATACTGTACTACCCTATAACACCACCTCACACCTGTACACCACCTCACTACTGTTCCCTATAACACCACCTCACCACCTGTACTGTATCCTATAACACCACCTCACTACTGTACTGTACCCCATAACACCATCCCACACCTGTACTGTACCCTATAACACCATCTCACACCTGTACTGTACACTATAACACCACCTCATTACTGTACTGTACCCTAAAACACCACCTCACACCTGTACCCTATAACACCACCTCACACCTGTACTGTACCCTATAACACCACCTCAATACTGTACCCGAATAACACCACCTCACTACTGTATCCTATAACACCAACTCATACCTGTACTGTACCCTATAACACCACCTCACACCTGTACTGTATCCTATAACACCACCTCACTACTGTACTGTACCCCATAACACCATCCCACACCTGTACTGTACCCTATAACACCATCTCACACCTGTACTGTACCCTATAACACCACCTCACTACTGTACTGTACCCCATAACACCATCTCACACCTGTACTGTACCCTATAACATCATCTTACACCTGTACTGTACCCTATAACACCACCTCACACCTGTACTGTACCCTATAACACCACCTCACTACTGTACTGTACCCCATAACACCATCTCACACCTGTACTGTACCCTATAACATCATCTTACACCTGTACTGTACCCTATAACACCACCTCACACCTGTACTGTACCCTATAACACCTCACTACTGTACCCTATAACACCACCTCACTACTGTACCCTATAACACCACCTCACACCTGTACTGTACCCAAAAACACCACCTCACACCTGTACTGTACCCCATAACACCACCTCAATACTCTACCCCATAACACCACCTCACACCTGTACTGTATCCTATAACACCACCTCACTACTGTACCCTATAACACCATCTCTAACCTGTACTGTAACCTATACCACCACCTCACTACTGTACCCTATAACACCACCTCACTACTGTACCCTATAACACCACCTCATACCTGTACTGTATCCTATAACACCACCTCACACCTGTACTGTACCCTATAACACCACCTCACACCTGTACTGTACCCTATAACACCACCTCACTACTGTACCCTATAACACCACCTCACACCTGTACTGTAACCTATAACACCACCTCACACCTGTACTGTACCCTATAACACCACCTCACTACTGTACCCTATAACACCATCTCACTACTGTACCCTATAACACCACCTCACACCTGTACTGTATCCTATAACACCACCTCACACCTGTACTGTACCCTATAACACCACCTCACTACTGTACTGTACCCCATAACACCATCCCACACCTGTACTGTACCCTATAACACCATCTCACACCTGTACTGTACCCTATAACACCACCTCAATACTGTACTGTACCCTATAACACCACCTCACACCTGTAGTGTACCCAATAACACCACCTCACACCTGTACTGTTCCCTATAACACCACCTCACGACTATACCCGATAACACCACCTCACTACTGTACCCTATAACACCACCTCACACCTGTACTGTATCCTATAACACCACCTCACTACTGTACTGTACCCCATAACACCATCCCACACCTGTACTGTACCCTATAACACCATCTCACACCTGTACTGTACCCTATAACACCCCCTCATTACTGTACTGTACCCTAAAACACCACCTCACACCTGTACCCTATAACACCACCTCACACCTGTACTGTACCCTATAACACCACCTCAATACTCTACCCCATAACACCATCTCACACCTGTACTGTATCCTATAACACCATCTCACACCTGTACTGTACCCTATACCACCACCTCACTACTGTACCCGAATAACACCACCTCACTACTGTATCCTATAACACCACCTCATACCTGTACTGTATCCTATAACACCACCTCACACCCGTACTGTACCCTATAACACCACCTCACACCTGTACTGTATCCTACAACACCACCTCACTACTATACCCGATAACACCACCTCACTACTGTACCCTATAACACTACCTCACACCTGTACTGTACCCTATAACACCATCTCATACCTGTACTGTATCCTATAACACCACCTCACACCTGTACTGTACCCTATAACACCACCTCACTACTGTACTGTACCCCATAACACCATCTCACACCTGTATTGTACCCTATAACACCACCTCATACCTGTACTGTACCCTATAACACCACCTCACTACTGTACCCTATAACACCACCTCACTACTGTACCCTATAACACCACCTCACACCTGTACTGTACCCAAAAACACCACCTCACACCTGTACTGTACCCCATAACACCATCTCACACCTGTACTGTATCCTATAACACCACCTCACTACTGTACCCTATAACACCATCTCACACCTGTACTGTACCCTATACCACCACCTCACTACTGTACCCTATAACACCACCTCACTACTGTACCCTATAACACCACCTCATACCTGTACTGTATCCTATAACACCACCTCACACCTGTACTGTATCCTATAACACCACCTCACACCTGTACTGTACCCTATAACACCACCCCACTACTGTACTGTACCCCATAACACCATCCCACACCTGTCCAATTTGTAAGTCGCTCTGGATAAGAGCGTCTGCTAAATGACTTAAATGTAAATGTAATGTACTGTACCCTATAACACCATCTCACACCTGTACTGTACCCTATAACACCACCTCAATACTGTACTGTACCCTATAACACCACCTCACACCTGTAGTGTACCCAATAACACCACCTCACACCTGTACTGTTCCCTATAACACCACCTCATGACTATACCCGATAACACCACCTCACTACTGTACCCTATAACACCATCTCACACCTGTACTGTACCCTATACCACCACCTCACTACTGTACCCTATAACACCACCTCACTACTGTATCCTATAACACCACCTCATACCTGTACTGTATCCTATAACACCACCTCACACCTGTACTGTATCCTACAACACCACCTCACTACTATACCCAATAACACCACCTCACTACTGTACCCTATAACACTACCTCACACCTGTACTGTACCCTATAACACCATCTCATACCTGTACTGTATCCTATAACACCACCTCACACCTGTACTGTACCCTATAACACCACCTCACTACTGTACTGTACCCCATAACACCATCTCACACCTGTACTGTACCCTATAACATCATCTTACACCTGTACTGTACCCTATAACACCACCTCATTACTGTACTGTACCCTATAACACCACCTCACACCTGTACTGTACCCTATAACACCACCTCACTACTGTACCCTATAACACCACCTCATTACTGTACCCTATAACACCACCTCACTACTGTACCCTATAACACCACCTCACACCTGTACTGTACCCAAAAACACCACCTCACACCTGTACTGTACCCCATAACACCATCTAACACCTGTACTGTATCCTATAACACCACCTCACTACTGTACCCTATAACACCATCTCACACCTGTACTGTACCCTATTCCACCACCTCACTACTGTACCCTATAACACCACCTCACTACTGTACCCTATAACACCACCTCACACCTGTACTGTATCCTATAACACCACCTCACACCTGTACTGTACCCTATAACACCACCTCACTACTGTACTGTACCCCATAACACCATCCCACACCTGTACTGTACCCTATAACACCATCTCACACCTGTACTGTACCCTATAACACCACCTCAATACTGTACTGTACCCTATAACACCACCTCACACCTGTAGTGTACCCAATAACACCACCTCACACCTGTACTGTTCCCTATAACACCACCTCACGACTATACCCGATAACACCACCTCACTACTGTACCCTATAACACCACCTCACTACTGTACCCGAATAACACCACCTCACTACTGTATCCTATAACACCACCTCATACCTGTACTGTATCCTATAACACCACCTCACACCCGTACTGTACCCTATAACACCACCTCAATACTGTACTGTACCCTATAACACCACCTCACACCTGTAGTGTACCCAATAACACCACCTCACACCTGTACTGTTCCCTATAACACCACCTCATGACTATACCCGATAACACCACCTCACTACTGTACCCTATAACACCACCTCACTACTGTACCCGAATAACACCACCTCACTACTGTATCCTATAACACCACCTCACACCTGTACTGTATCCTACAACACCACCTCACTACTATACCCAATAACACCACCTCACTACTGTACCCTATAACACTACCTCACACCTGTACTGTACCCTATAACACCATCTCATACCTGTACTGTATCCTATAACACCACCTCACACCTGTACTGTACCCTATAACACCACCTCACTACTGTACTGTACCCCATAACACCATCTCACACCTGTACTGTACCCTATAACATCATCTTACACCTGTACTGTACCCTATAACACCACCTCATTACTGTACTGTACCCTATAACACCACCTCACACCTGTACTGTACCCTATAACACCACCTCACTACTGTACCCTATAACACCACCTCATTACTGTACCCTATAACACCACCTCACTACTGTACCCTATAACACCACCTCACACCTGTACTGTACCCAAAAACACCACCTCACACCTGTACTGTACCCCATAACACCATCTCACACCTGTACTGTATCCTATAACACCACCTCACTACTGTACCCTATAACACCATCTCACACCTGTACTGTACCCTATTCCACCACCTCACTACTGTACCCTATAACACCACCTCACTACTGTACCCTATAACACCACCTCACACCTGTACTGTATCCTATAACACCACCTCACACCTGTACTGTACCCTATAACACCACCTCACACCTGTACTGTACCCTATAACACCACCTCACTACTGTACTGTACCCCATAACACCATCCCACACCTGTACTGTACCCTATAACACCATCTCACACCTGTACTGTACCCTATAACACCACCTCAATACTGTACTGTACCCTATAACACCACCTCACACCTGTAGTGTACCCAATAACACCACCTCACACCTGTACTGTTCCCTATAACACCACCTCACGACTATACCCGATAACACCACCTCACTACTGTACCCTATAACACCACCTCACTACTGTACCCGAATAACACCACCTCACTACTGTATCCTATAACACCACCTCATACCTGTACTGTATCCTATAACACCACCTCACACCCGTACTGTACCCTATAACACCACCTCACACCTGTACTGTATCCTACAACACCACCTCACTACTATACCCGATAACACCACCTCACTACTGTACCCTATAACACTACTTCACACCTGTACTGTACCCTATAACACCATCTCATACCTGTACTGTATCCTATAACACCACCTCACACCTGTACTGTACCCTATAACACCACCTCACTACTGTACTGTACCCCATAACACCATTTCACACCTGTACTGTACCCTATAACATCATCTTACACCTGTACTGTACCCTATAACACCACCTCATTACTGTACTGTACCCTATAACACCACGTCACACCTGTACTGTACCCTATAACACCACCTCACTACTGTACCCTATAACACCACCTCACTACTGTACCCTATAACACCACCTCACACCTGTACTGTACCCAAAAACACCACCTCACACCTGTACTGTACCCCATAACACCATCTCACACCTGTACTGTATCCTATAACACCACCTCACTACTGTACCCTATAACACCATCTCACACCTGTACTGTACCCTATACCACCACCTCACTACTGTACCCTATAACACCACCTCACACCTGTACTGTATCCTATAACAACACCTCACACCTGTACTGTACCCTATAACACCACCTCACTACTGTACTGTACCCCATAACACCATCCCACACCTGTAGTGTACCCAATAACACCACCTCACACCTGTACTGTTCCCTATAACACCACCTCACGACTATACCCGATAACACCACCTCACTACTGTACCCTATAACACCACCTCACACCTGTACTGTATCCTATAACACCACCTCACTACTGTACTGTACCCCATAACACCATCCCACACCTGTACTGTACCCTATAACACCATCTCACACCTGTACTGTACCCTATAACACCACCTCATTACTGTACTGTACCCTAAAACACCACCTCACACCTGTACCCCATAACACCATCTCACACCTGTACTGTATCCTATAACACCACCTCACTACTGTACCCTATAACACCATCTCACACCTGTACTGTACCCTATACCACCACCTCACTACTGTACCCGAATAAAACCACCTCACTAATGTATCCTATAACACCACCTCATACCTGTACTGTATCCTATAACACCACCTCACACCCGTACTGTACCCTATAACACCACCTCACACCTGTACTGTATCCTACAACACCACCTCACTACTATACCCGATAACACCACCTCACTACTGTACCCTATAACACTACCTCACACCTGTACTGTACCCTATAACACCATCTCATACCTGTACTGTATCCTATAACACCACCTCACACCTGTACTGTAACCTATAACACCACCTCACTACTGTACTGTACCCCATAACACCATCTCACACCTGTACTGTACCCTATAACATCATCTTACACCTGTACTGTACCCTATAACACCACCTCATTACTGTACTGTACCCTATAACACCACCTCACACCTGTACTGTACCCTATACCACCACCTCACTACTGTACCCTATAACACCACCTCACTACTGTACCCTATAACACCACCTCAATACTCTACCCCATAACACCATCTCACACCTGTACTGTATCCTATAACACCACCTCACTACTGTACCCTATAACACCATCTCACACCTGTACTGTACCCTATACCACCACCTCACTACTGTACCCTATAAAACCACCTCATACCTGTACTGTATCCTATAACACCACCTCACACATGTACTGTATCCTATAACACCACCTCACACCTGTATTGTACCCTATAACACCACCTCACACCTGTACTGTACCCTATAACACCACCTCACTACTGTACCCTATAACACCACCTCACTACTGTACCCTATAACACCACCTCACACCTGTACTGTAACCTATAACACCACCTCACACCTTTACCCTATAACACCACCTCACACCTGTACTGTATCCGATAACACCACCTCACGACTATACCCGATAACACCACCTCACTACTGTACCCTATAACACCATCTCACTACTGTACCCTATAACACCACCTCACACCTGTACTGTATCCTATAACACCACCTCACACCTGTACTGTACCCTATAACACCACCTCACTACTGTACTGTACCCCATAACACCATCGCACACCTGTACTGTACCCTATAACACCATCTCACACCTGTACTGTACCCTATAACACCATCTCACACCTGTACTGTACCCTATAACACCACCTCAATACTGTACTGTACCCTATAACACCACCTCACACCTGTAGTGTACCCAATAACACCACCTCACACCTGTACTGTTCCCTATAACACCACCTCACGACTATACCCGATAACACCACCTCACTACTGTACCCTATAACACCACCTCACTACTGTACCCGAATAACACCACCTCACTACTGTATCCTATAACACCACCTCATACCTGTACTGTATCCTATAACACCACCTCACACCCGTACTGTACCCTATAACACCACCTCACACCTGTACTGTATCCTACAACACCACCTCACTACTATACCCGATAACACCACCTCACTACTGTACCCTATAACACTACCTCACACCTGTACTGTACCCTATAACACCATCTCATACCTGTACTGTATCCTATAACACCACCTCACACCTGTACTGTACCCTATAACACCACCTCACTACTGTACTGTACCCCATAACACCATTTCACACCTGTACTGTACCCTATAACATCATCTTACACCTGTACTGTACCCTATAACACCACCTCATTACTGTACTGTACCCTATAACACCACGTCACACCTGTACTGTACCCTATAACACCACCTCACTACTGTACCCTATAACACCACCTCACTACTGTACCCTATAACACCACCTCACACCTGTACTGTACCCAAAAACACCACCTCACACCTGTACTGTACCCCATAACACCATCTCACACCTGTACTGTATCCTATAACACCACCTCACTACTGTACCCTATAACACCATCTCACACCTGTACTGTACCCTATACCACCACCTCACTACTGTACCCTATAACACCACCTCACACCTGTACTGTATCCTATAACAACACCTCACACCTGTACTGTACCCTATAACACCACCTCACTACTGTACTGTACCCCATAACACCATCCCACACCTGTAGTGTACCCAATAACACCACCTCACACCTGTACTGTTCCCTATAACACCACCTCACGACTATACCCGATAACACCACCTCACTACTGTACCCTATAACACCACCTCACACCTGTACTGTATCCTATAACACCACCTCACTACTGTACTGTACCCCATAACACCATCCCACACCTGTACTGTACCCTATAACACCATCTCACACCTGTACTGTACCCTATAACACCACCTCATTACTGTACTGTACCCTAAAACACCACCTCACACCTGTACCCCATAACACCATCTCACACCTGTACTGTATCCTATAACACCACCTCACTACTGTACCCTATAACACCATCTCACACCTGTACTGTACCCTATACCACCACCTCACTACTGTACCCGAATAAAACCACCTCACTAATGTATCCTATAACACCACCTCATACCTGTACTGTATCCTATAACACCACCTCACACCCGTACTGTACCCTATAACACCACCTCACACCTGTACTGTATCCTACAACACCACCTCACTACTATACCCGATAACACCACCTCACTACTGTACCCTATAACACTACCTCACACCTGTACTGTACCCTATAACACCATCTCATACCTGTACTGTATCCTATAACACCACCTCACACCTGTACTGTAACCTATAACACCACCTCACTACTGTACTGTACCCCATAACACCATCTCACACCTGTACTGTACCCTATAACATCATCTTACACCTGTACTGTACCCTATAACACCACCTCATTACTGTACTGTACCCTATAACACCACCTCACACCTGTACTGTACCCTATACCACCACCTCACTACTGTACCCTATAACACCACCTCACTACTGTACCCTATAACACCACCTCAATACTCTACCCCATAACACCATCTCACACCTGTACTGTATCCTATAACACCACCTCACTACTGTACCCTATAACACCATCTCACACCTGTACTGTACCCTATACCACCACCTCACTACTGTACCCTATAAAACCACCTCATACCTGTACTGTATCCTATAACACCACCTCACACATGTACTGTATCCTATAACACCACCTCACACCTGTATTGTACCCTATAACACCACCTCACACCTGTACTGTACCCTATAACACCACCTCACTACTGTACCCTATAACACCACCTCACTACTGTACCCTATAACACCACCTCACTACTGTACCCTATAACACCACCTCACACCTGTACTGTAACCTATAACACCACCTCACACCTTTACCCTATAACACCACCTCACACCTGTACTGTATCCGATAACACCACCTCACGACTATACCCGATAACACCACCTCACTACTGTACCCTATAACACCATCTCACTACTGTACCCTATAACACCACCTCACACCTGTACTGTATCCTATAACACCACCTCACACCTGTACTGTACCCTATAACACCACCTCACTACTGTACTGTACCCCATAACACCATCGCACACCTGTACTGTACCCTATAACACCATCTCACACCTGTACTGTACCCTATAACACCATCTCACACCTGTACTGTACCCTATAACACCACCTCATACCTGTACTGTATCCTATAACACCACCTCACACATGTACTGTATCCTATAACACCACCTCACACCTGTATTGTACCCTATAACACCACCTCACACCTGTACTGTACCCTATAACACCACCTCACTACTGTACCCTATAACACCACCTCACTACTGTACCCTATAACACCACCTCACACCTGTACTGTAACCTATAACACCACCTCACACCTGTACCCTATAACACCACCTCACACCTGTACTGTATCCGATAACACCACCTCACGACTATACCCGATAACACCACCTCACTACTGTACCCTATAACACCATCTCACTACTGTACCCTATAACACCACCTCACACCTGTACTGTATCCTATAACACCACCTCACACCTGTACTGTACCCTATAACACCACCTCACTACTGTACTGTACCCCATAACACCATCGCACACCTGTACTGTACCCTATAACACCATCTCACACCTGTACTGTACCCTATAACACCATCTCACACCTGTACTGTACCCTATAACACCACCTCAATACTGTACTGTACCCAATAACACCACCTCACACCTGTACTGTTCCCTATAACACCACCTCACGACTATACCCGATAACACCACCTCACTACTGTACCCTATAACACCACCTCACACCTGTACTGTATCCTATAACACCACCTCACTACTGTACTGTACCCCATAACACCATCCCACACCTGTACTGTACCCTATAACACCATCTCACACCTGTACTGTACCCTATAACACCACCTCATTACTGTACTGTACCCTAAAACACCACCTCACACCTGTACCCTATAACACCACCTCACACCTGTACTGTACCCTATAACACCACCTCAATACTCTACCCCATAACACCATCTCACACCTGTACTGTATCCTATAACACCATCTCACACCTGTACTGTATCCTATAACACCATCTCATACCTGTACTGTATCCTATAACACCACCTCACACCTGTACTGTACCCTATAACACCACCTCACTACTGTACTGTACCCCATAACACCATCACACACCTGTACTGTACCCTATAACATCATCTTACACCTGTACTGTACCCTATAACACCACCTCATTACTGTACTGTACCCTATAACACCACCTCACTACTGTACCCTATAACACCACCTCACTACTGTACCCTATAACACCACCTCACACCTGTACTGTACCCAAAAACACCACCTCACACCTGTACTGTACCCCATAACACCATCTCACACCTGTACTGTATCCTATAACACCACCTCACTACTGTACCCTATAACACCATCTCACACCTGTACTGTACCCTATACCACCACCTCACTACTGTACCCTATAACACCACCTCACTACTGTACCCTATAACACCACCTCATACCTGTACTGTATCCTATAACACCACCTCACACCTGTACTGTATCCTATAACACCACCTCACACCTGTACTGTACCCTATAACACCACCCCACTACTGTACTGTACCCCATAACACCATCCCACACCTGTACTGTACCCTATAACACCATCTCACACCTGTACTGTACCCTATACCACCACCTCACTACTGTACCCGAATAACACTACCTCACTACTGTATCCTATAACACCACCTCATACCTGTACTGTATCCTATAACACCACCTCACACCCGTACTGTACCCTATAACACCACCTCACACCTGTACTGTATCCTACAACACCACCTCACTACTATACCCGATAACACCACCTCACTACTGTACTGTATCCTATAACACCATCTCACACCTGTACTGTACCCTATACCACCACCTCACTACTGTACCCGAATAACACTACCTCACTACTGTATCCTATAACACCACCTCATACCTGTACTGTATCCTATAACACCACCTCACACCCGTACTGTACCCTATAACACCACCTCACACCTGTACTGTATCCTACAACACCACCTCACTACTATACCCGATAACACCACCTCACTACTGTACCCTATAACACTACCTCACACCTGTACTGTACCCTATAACACCATCTCATACCTGTACTGTATCCTATAACACCACCTCACACCTGTACTGTACCCTATAACACCACCTCACTACTGTACTGTACCCCATAATACCATCTCACACCTGTACTGTACCCTATAACATCATCTTACACCTGTACTGTACCCTATAACACCACCTCATTACTGTACT
This sequence comes from Oncorhynchus gorbuscha, assembly GCF_021184085.1. Lineage (NCBI taxonomy): Eukaryota > Metazoa > Chordata > Actinopteri > Salmoniformes > Salmonidae > Oncorhynchus > Oncorhynchus gorbuscha. The sequence goes on from NC_060184.1 coordinate 64,007,108, forward strand.
GTACCCTATAACACCACCTCACACCTGTACTGTACCCTATAACACCACCTCACTACTGTACCCTATAACACCACCTCATTACTGTACCCTATAACACCACCTCACTACTGTACCCTATAACACCTCATCACACCTGTACTGTACCCAAAAACACCACCTCACACCTGTACTGTACCCCATAACACCATCTCACACCTGTACTGTACCCTATAACATCATCTTACACCTGTACTGTACCCTATAACACCACCTCATTACTGTACTGTACCCTATAACACCACCTCACACCTGTACTGTACCCTATAACACCACCTCACTACTGTACCCTATAACACCACCTCACTACTGTACCCTATAACACCACCTCACTACTGTACCCTATAACACCACCTCACACCTGTACTGTACCCTATACCACCACCTCACACCTGTACTGTACCCTATAACACCACCTCACTACTGTATTCTATAACACCACCTCACACCTGTACTGTACCCTATAACACCACCTCATACCTGTACTGTATCCTATAACACCACCTGTACTGTACCCTATAACACCACCTCACACCTGTACTGTATCCTATAACACCACCTCACTACTGTACCCTATAAAACTACCTCACACCTGTACTGTACCCTATAAAACTACCTCACACCTGTACTGTACCCTATAACACCACCTCACACCTGTATTGTATCCTATAACACCACCTCACTACTATACCCGATAACACCACCTCACTACTGTACCCTATAACACCATCTCACACCTGTACTGTACCCTATAACACCACCTCACACCTGTACTGTACCATATAACACCACCTCACTACTGTATTCTATAACACCACCTCACACCTGTACTGTACCCTATAACACCACCCCACTACTGTACCCTATAACACCACCTCATACCTGTACTGTATCCTATAACACCACCTGTACTGTACCCTATAACACCACCTCACTACTGTACCCTATAAAACTACCTCACACCTGTACTGTACCCTATAACACCACCTCACACCTGTATTGTATCCTATAACACCATCTCACACCTGTACGGTACCCTATAACACCACCTCACACCTGTACTGTACCCTATAACACCACCTCACTACTGTACCCTATAACACCACCTCACTACTATACCCGATAACACCACCTCACTACTGTACCCTATAACACCACCTCACACCTGTACTGTACCCTATAACACCACCTCACTACTGTACTGTACCCCATAACACCATCTCACACCTGTACGGTACCCTATAACACCACCTCACACCTGTACTGTACCCTATAACACCACCTCACTACTGTACTGTACCCCATAACACCATCTCACACCTGTACGGTACCCTATAACACCATCTCACACCTGTACTGTACCCTATAACACCACCTCACACCTGTACTGTACCCTATAACACCACCTCACTACTGTACCCTATAACACCATCTCACACCTGTACCCTATAACACCACCTCATACCTGTACTGTATCCTATAACACCACCTGTACTGTACCCTATAACACCACCTCACTACTGTACCCTATAAAACTACCTCACACCTGTACTGTACCCTATAACACCACCTCACACCTGTATTGTATCCTATAACACCATCTCACACCTGTACGGTACCCTATAACACCACCTCACACCTGTACTGTACCCTATAACACCACCTCACTACTGTACCCTATAACACCACACCACTACTATACCCACCTCACTAACACCACCTCACTACTGTACCCTATAACCACCACCTCACACACTGTACTGTACCCTATAACACCATCTCACTACTGTACTGTACCCCATAACACCATCTCACACCTGTACTGTACCCTATAACACCACCTCACACCTGTACTGTACCCTATAACACCACCTCACTACTGTACCCTATAACACCATCTCACACCTGTACCCTATAACACCACCTCACACCTGTACTGTATCCTATAACATCATATCACATGTACTGTACCCCATAACACCATCTCACACCTGTACGGTACCCTATAACACCATCTCACACCTGTACTGTACCCTATAACACCACCTCACACCTGTACTGTACCCTATAACACCACCTCACTACTGTACCCTATAACACCATCTCACCCTACCACCACCTCACACCTGTACTGTACCTATAACACCACCTCACACCTGTACTGTATCCTATAACACCATCTCACACCTGTACTGTACCCTATAACACCACCTCACACCTGTACTGTACCCTATAACACCACCTCACTACTGTATACCTGTACCCTATAACACCACCTCACTACCTGTACTGTATCCTATAACACCACCTCACACCTGTACTGTACCCTATAACACCATATCACATGTACTGTACCCTATAACACCACCTCACACCTGTACTGTATCCTATAACACCACCTCACACCTGTACTGTATCCTATAACACCACCTCACACCTGTACTGTATCCTATAACACCACCCCACACCTGTACTGTACCCTATAACACCACCTCACTACTGTACTGTACCCTATAACACCACCTCACTACTGTATCCTATAACACCACCTCATACCTGCACTGTACCCTATAACACCACCTCACTACTGTACCCTATAACACCATCTCACACCTGTACTGTACCCTATAACACCACCTCAAACCTCTACCCTATAACACCACCTCACACCTGTACCCTATAACACCACCTCACACCTGCACTGTATCCTATAACACCACCCCACACCTGTACTGTACCCTATAACACCACCTCACTACTGTATTCTATAACACCACCTCACTCCTGTACTGTACCCTATAACACCACCTCACTCCTGTACTGTACCCTATAACACCATCTCACACCTGCACTGTATCCTATAACACCATCTATAACACCATCTCCCACCTATACTGTATCCTATAACACCATCTCACACCTGTACTGTATCCTATAACACCATCTATAACACCATCTCCCACCTATACTGTATCCTATAACACCATCTCCCACCTATACTGTATCCTATAACACCATCTCCCACCTGTACTATACCCTATAACACCACCTCACTCCTGTACTGTACCCTATAACACCACCTCACTCCTGTACTGTACCCTATAACACCATCTCCCACCTATACTGTACCCTATAACACCACCTCACTCCTGTACTGTACCCTATAACACCATCTCCCACCTATACTGTATCCTATAACACCATCTCCCACCTATACTGTATCCTATAACACCATCTCCCACCTGTACTGTACCCTATAACACCACCTCACATCTGTACTGTACCCTATAACCCCATCTCACACCTGTACTGTATCCTATAACACCATCTATAACACCATCTCCCACCTATACTGTATCCTATAACACCATCTCCCACCTGTACTATACCCTATAACACCACCTCACTCCTGTACTGTACCCTATAACACCACCTCACTCCTGTACTGTACCCTATAACACCATCTCCCACCTATACTGTACCCTATAACACCACCTCACTCCTGTACTGTACCCTATAACACCATCTCCCACCTATACTGTATCCTATAACACCATCTCCCACCTATACTGTATCCTATAACACCATCTCCCACCTGTACTGTACCCTATAACACCACCTCACATCTGTACTGTACCCTATAACCCCATCTCACACCTGTACTGTATCCTATAACACCATCTATAACACCATCTCCCACCTATACTGTATCCTATAACAGCATCATTCATCCTCAGTACTATTACGTAGACAGAGCAGGCCCCCCTGACCTCTACCTTTGTTGGTCTCAGTAGGATGTTAGTTTTCAGCCCTGAATGTTGCTTGGGGTGTTTTGCTCATGAGACTATGTTGGTGTGCATTCATGTCAGTGTTGATAGTAATTAGCTGACAGTGTGATGCTGACAACCAAGCTGTTAGCGGAGGTGCCAAAACAGACACACACTCCAAACACATGGCATGTATCTCAATAATCTAAAGTGGCTTCCTCTTCTTATATCCTTTTTTTCTGCACTGGTGTAAAAATGCTGGTGATTGCAAATACCTGGAGAAGCCATTTACATTCTGGTCTAACACTCTCTTCTTTCTCCCATCCCTTCATTGGTCATCCCTGCTTCTCTTTCAGGCTCTTCTCCAGTATGGGCCCTCTGACCAGTGCTTCCACCGCCGCTGCACTCCTCCGCCAGCCTGCACCGCCCGCCGAGACTCCCTCCATCCCTCCGCCAGTCCTCTCCGAACCTTCTTCCTCCTCTCCTTCCTCCTTAGCTGCAGCGGATCGCAGGGCCTCCAGTATTGCAGCTCTGAGGCTGAAGGCTAAAGAGCACTCTGCTCAGATCACCCAGCTCAACATCCTGCCCAGCGGAGCTCCTGGGAAGGAGGTGTGCTGAACAGCTGTTACCCCACCCAGCACTCTCTTTCCTAAGCTTCTGTCCATCCCCTGTCCCCCCTCTCCATCTCTCATATCCCTGCAGATCTGGGAAAGGAGTGGTGGATGGATCCAACCCTGACCCCTGATCTGTCTTCTAAACCCTGATACTCTCTGGGCTGAAGACTCCTTTCCCAACAGCCCCCCCCCCCCTTCCCCATACCTCTTACCCTCAAACAAAAAGCACGACCAAATTAAAATAGCACTGGCAAACCAGAGCGCTGTGTGTGTGTGTGTGTGTGTGTGTGTGTGTGTGTGTGTGTGTGTGTGTGTGTGTGTGTGTGTGTGTGTGTGTGTGTGTGTGTGTGTGTGTGTGTGTGTGTGTGTGTGTGTGTGTGTGTGTGAGAGAACATCACCCCCCCCCCCACTCTTCCAGGTCTCCTGGATGAGTGTAACCTTTAGCTGTAGAGCCCTTTCTTCCAGAATCTGACACACACACACCTCCATATCGTGTTAACCCATCTCTAGCTCATGCTTCTTGGTTCACAAAGTCCACTTTCTTTTCTGTGACAGATATAAACTACGATCTCAGCGGGGTAAACTCCATGACTACCTGCTGGTTGGACACACACATACACACATGCGCGCTCACTCGACTCCGGGGAGAGAGAAAGAATGAACCAGAACTAGGAACAGTGGAGACTGTGGCATTTGTCTGGACCACATGAACTCAGTGCCATAGCAGTCTGAGGTCTCCATCCAAGCCAAAGCAACCAACCTGTCCATAGACCTTTCTGTCCTCCTCTGCAACCCAACCTGTTGCTGGCTCAATAACCTGCATCAAGTTTGTTCCTTTGTCATCACTGATACTTACATTATCATCTGGAAGAGTTATTGGAAGAAAATCTACAAATGTTCAGCTAATTGAGTTTGACTAAAGGAAAAATGAAGTGAGGTTTAGATTCTATCCAGTGTCTCTTATATCTGAACTGTGTGAGCAAGAAAGTAAACTGCTGTAAATATTATTGTAAAAATGAAAAACAAAACAAAAAAGGATGATTTTCAAAACAGAGCCTTGTATATTTCAAAAAGACAATGTTTTGAGAAGTTGCACTTGGTGTAGTGTTTTATGAGTATGAATGTGTCCCTGTGTAAAAGTCCCCCGTGTTTATGGAATATCATAGGTTTTTAGATGATTATTTATGTCAAAACTGTTCCACAACAGATTGAGTGCAGGGCAGGATTTATTTTTAATTGTTTAAAGTGATTGTCTACATTTCCTGTTTTAATAATAGATGGAAAAAAGAGAATTGAATAAATGAAAGTGGTGAAATGAAATATGCTTTAGATTATTATTTAAACCCCTTATAGAACTGACAAATGCCCAGGAATTAAAAAATGGTGAAATAGAATTATAGAACTATTAATAAAATTGTTATGAATAAACTGATGTTGTCTTGCATATTTATAAATAATATTATAATGAATGCCTCAAAACACAATTATTTTATGAATCCATTCTATGTTTGAAAAGGAATTGTAAAATTATAGCATAAAGAGTTAGATCCAATGAGGTTGTTTTAATGATTAAACGTGGAATTACATTCATCACATTTCCTTTAATTATGCAAAATATTCAGACCCACTATCATAGAATTTCATATAATATAGGTCTATATCAAAATGACCTTTATTATAAGTAATTGCTTATTACATTGCAGGACTTACATTAATGTTAAATAATATTACCATAATTTTATAATTTTAAAGTAGTTTGCAAATAGATCCAAAACGGATCTAAATTGTTTTCAAGTTTAATTTAAAAAGAGAGGCTCACCAGAAATGAAAATAATTCAGTTGTGAGTGTGAGGAGCTGAGAACGGGAGTACAGTCCTATTTTCATAGGCACTATGGTGGCTGGTCACCTTGGATAGGCTAACTGAAAGAGAAAATAGATTAGTTCAGCAATGGCAGATATAATTCTAGGCCGCTGTGTGCGTCTGGTCTCTCCAGCCGAGTTGACAAAATACAGACCCATATATTCATGAGCTAAATCCCCACATGTGAAACGGGCGACAAAGGCGAGGGGTTTTCAATTAGATCACCCACTTTATTTGGGGCCCTCTACAAAACGCGCTTTAAAAACTTTTAAAGGCGCTAAATTGGTGTTAACATCGGTAATGCCATGTCGATGGAAGCGAGTCCCTTTGTCATTAATGAAGTAACAAACCACTTTATCAAAACGTCTTTCTCTCGAGTCCACCTCTTCTACCCTCCCTGCTTTCATCCATCCCTCTACCCACGATTTAATTCCCCAAATCCCTAAGAAGCGGTTCTATTACGCGCCATCAATGCGCTTCCTTTCACCTAAATCATTCTCGCCCGTTTGACCCGTCCATGGTCTCGGACCAAACCGCGTGAAATTACCTTTCGGATTAATTTAGTCCGTTTTTATAGTCTCGCTCTGGTGGAAACCCTTTTCTTTCATCGTCCTTGTTTAATACACCTGCTAATCCAAGACATAATGACATCAGATCAGATGGATGTAATGATAACGCAATCAAAGATGGAAATTATGTGTGTGTCGGAGAGAGAGAGAGAGAGAGAGAGAGAGAGAGAGAGAGAGAGAGAGAGAGAGAGAGAGAGAGAGAGAGAGAGAGAGAGAGAGAGAGAGGTGGGGGTGGCAAACTCAACTTTCTCCGGCTGGATCAGTCCTAATTTGACACTTAATATTTCCATAAATACCGCGTACTAAAGACCCCCCTTGCCACCCACCTCGAGCCTGCATTACGCGCCAATCTGACCTGCTATGTACACACAACTGCACACTCGCTCTCTGCGCTCAAGGGACTATTACGCAAAATAAAGACACACAAAAAATAATAATAATAATAATTCTCTTGTACCCAAACCCTCCCCTTCTATGTGAACTCTGAGTGTTTTAAAAATTCTCATTCTATGGGGACAAAAGACCAATAGAGCGTGTTTTTATGTAAAAGATTGTATATGAGGTCTTATTGTGAACATTACTAATGAATGGCAGACCTATTTGCCCCTAATATCTAGGGAATGCCTGGGGCTTCGCAGGAGGCAGGTGACCCGCTGCGCTCGAGGCTTAAACTTTCTTTCCAGAACGAGAAAAAAACGAGAAGATTGAAATAAGTTGTCGTGGCCACGGGGGCACTTGTTCATGGTTCTACTAATTCTCACTTGTTAGGTGCGCGCACATTAGAGAATATTGAACATTCTTTGACAGAGAATGGCCTGTAGATTGGATAGGCTCTCGGATTCAAACGACTTTGAAAACGCCATAATGTAGGTCTATACATCAAATAATGAAAGTTCCTTTTAAAGATATATCTATGAATAGTTTCTGAATATAATAATATAACATTTTCAAATAGGGGACATTTTGAGTAAAAATGAGAATATATAGACCTATGGCCAACACGACCACAATCTTCTTATAAAGGTTGCCTATTAGAGATGTCTAAAATTGCTCTCCACAATGACGCACCCATTTCATCATATAGCTTACATCCCTGGTCTGCGCGAGACTGATTTGACCGCTGATTTCCGACTCTCCAGGACCCTCTCTCCCACCGAACCCTTCCAACAGAATAGCCCCAATCACTCCTCTCCTCACCCCGTTCCCGTGAGGCGCTCTATAAGCTGTTTTGATGAGGAGCCATCTCGCCTCCCCTCGGACTAGTGACGCAGACTGATGAGAGGAGTTGGGGAGAGAGAGGAGGAGATGGAGGTGAATAAAAGGAGTGAATAGGTAGGCCTCTGGCACTCTAGTCCTTTTTTCCTTCTCCCCCTTAATTCCATTACGCTCCCCTTCGCTCTCATCCAATTAGCTGGCTGTATTAAGCGGTTTATCGTCTCATAGCTGTCCTTTCATGACGAACAAGAGGGACACAGCAATAGGACCGGCTCTCCCTTTGACACCCTTCCTGGTACTTACATGTTCCACCGCGCTATGAATAATAGGGATAGAATAGGCCGCTAATTACCTCATCAAAGAAGACCTTGTCCGACGCTTTGCTCAACGCCGCCATTCTGGTCAAAGAGGACAGGCAATAAAGCTTAACATCACGCACACAATACGACTCGTTCGCTCTTTATTAGTCTACGACAACGTCGAATTATTGCGAAGTCTTGTTTGGGAGGTGATTCGGGAATCACAGCCTTATTGAAAAACCCAGTTATTCGCCCATGCAGGAACGCACGTGGATTGACGTGCACATCGCTGCTGCTGTGAATAGGATGCTTTTTCCTTCCGCAGAGCTCGAGGAAAGGAAAGCATAAATACAAAACCTGCGCCACTGATGATTTAATCTGGTAAAATTAGAATAAAAACTGCCATTAAGTGTTAAAACCACCTTCACGATGTGATTTAATAAATATACTTAACAAAGATAAACGCAACATGCAACAATTTCAAAGATACTGATTCACAAATCACAGAAGGAAATCATTAAATTAAAATTAATTCATTAGGCCCTAATCTACGGATTTGACATGACTGGTCAGTGCCACAGCTTTGGGAGGGCCACCCATTGGGGAGCCAGGCCCAGCCAATCAGAATTAGTTTTTCCCACACAAAAAGGCTTTATTAGACAGAAATACTATTGAGAACCCAGTCAGACAGATGTAGAGGTCCTGGGCTGGCATGGTTACACGTGGTCTGTGGTTGTGAGGCCAGGTGGATGTATGGCCAAATTCTCAAAAATGACATTGGTAGAGAAATTAACATTCAGTTATCTGGCAACAGCTCTGTTGGACATTCCTGCAGTCAGCATGCCAATTGCACACTCCATCAAAACTTGAGATATCTGTGTCATTACGTTGTGTGACAAAACAGCACCTTTTAGAGTGGCCTTTTATTTCCCACAGCACAAGGTGCACCTGTGTAAAAAAAATCATGCCGTTTAATCAGCTTCTTGATATGCCACACCTTCAGGTGGATATAGTAACCTTGCAAAGGAGAAATGCTCACAGGGATGTAAAATTTGTGCACAAAATTGAGAAATAAGCTTTTTGTGCGCATGGAACATTTCTGGGATCTTTTATTTCAACCCATGAAACATGAGACAAACACTTTAAATGTTGTGTTTATATTTTTGTTCAGTATATATATATATATATATATATGAGATGCCACTATATGCACACACACAATAGGGAATGGTGGTTTAAGTGTTGAGCCTACTTAAGGTCTGTTCTAGCAGTCTGAGGCTGGCGTGTAGTGATTTCTGAAGCGCCGTTTATGGAAATGGTTCCTGCAATGATGATGAGACCTAGTAAAAATGATCAGTCTGTCATTATACATACACAACTACAGTGAAGGATGGAGAACACACAGTGGATATTGCCTAATATACTAATTTAAGAGGCCCTTAGACACACTAGAACACACACACACATTCTTACTGTCACACACATCTCTCAAAGCCACCAAGCAGCTAATTGAAAAGGCCAGTTCATACAAACATTTATCAACATACAAACATTTATCAACATACATTACCAAGGAGATTTTCATTTAGTTATTTCACTTTTATTTAAGCTTCAGTATCAAATGTTGTACAAAACACTTTCCGTATCTAAACAGAAGATTATGAATCTAAAAAAAAAATACAACATTCAGAATGAGAAATAGTGGAAAATTACACATTAAAAAAACTATTTTCATAGCAACAGAAAAGGAAAGTGTGAAGGAGGCTATTCCAATGACATCACTTAAACAGAGGAAGGTTGGAGAGCGACATCACCTGTTCAATACGGACATTAAAGAACAACTCCTGCCCTCCCTCACCCCATCTATTTCACCACCGATCCTCTCTCTCTCTGTCCATCACTCCACACACACACACACACACACACACACACACACACACACACACACACACACACACACACACACACACACACACACACACACACACACACACACACACACACACACACACACACACACACACACACACACACACACACACACACACACACACACACACACGAATGGGGGTAATTTTAACAAGTGTCCAATCACGGCAGGAGTCCAGTATACTCACTGGCCAGGGCTTGTATCATTGGCTAATTCCATGTGTGTGAGAAGTCATCTGCCTCCCTCACCCAGTCATCCTCTGGTGTCTCATTTAGCTGATTGTCACCCACCACCACCACCACCACCACCAACCCCCAAAAAGTGTGACTAGGTCACAGAGTGTGTGTTCGACAGTGTGTGGAGGGAGTAGAGGGTCTTTAGCCATCTCAGCAGCCAATCATAATGGGTTGATAAGAGACAGATGTGCTGATATGAGAGCAAGGGTCACACCGACAGGCTGTAATCTTTCACACACACATCACTATGTAAATCAAGGCCTAATTTCATACAAAGACCCTATACACTCTGTCCTCCTAATCGCATTCAAATGTAGTAAAATGATCATACATACAAAGAAAAGGCATCAAGAGCCAAGGGTCAATGCAACTTCATCAAACACACAAGCAACATGTACAACAAGCATTACCAGAATCATTATATGCCTTAACACCCATGCAACATGAGGGATGACAGTCAACAAGAAATATGTTGTCTAAGAAAACAAGTTTCTTTTCAGTAAACCAAGTCACATCCATAATGATAGTCACATCCAGAGGAGGTGGGGGCCTTCACTGTCCAAACGTGCATGCTTATAGGACTCCACAACTGTAAATAATTAAATCCCCACTGGCCAATAACTGTGAAGGAGGAGTTGACGCCGGATTTACTTGAGGGAAGTGAAGGCTTGAAAGAGTTTGGAGAGGTTGACCTCAGAGTAACTGCTGGCAAGGAGGGAGCGGTCTGGAACATCTTTTAACTTCCTGTAGACCTCCATCTCTGTCTTCCATAATTTCTTAACCCTGACTGGAGAAGAGGATGAGAAAGAGAGGAGAGGTGGAGAGAGAGGGAAAGGGAGAAGAGGGAAAGAGGGGGAGAAGAGATAAATAATCGAGGAACATGGTCAGTCTAAGACAGCGTTCAGAAGCACAACAGTGTCAAATGTTGCACTGTATGACAATATTCTCTCTGGTAGAAATACAGGCTTTGGGATTTATATCACTCTTAACTGGAGAGTTGAGGGATCTATAGTGGAGCAGTGATACTATCACTTCAAGTTGGGCTATGGGGTCGACACACATTTTGTGTCAGATGGAAATTCATGACTTTTCGATGACTTAACTACATTTCCATGACCAACAATTGTCAGCGTCTATGTACATATAAAAAAGTAAGCATAATGTGGTGTCGACACTGAGGCTGCTCTCTGATCCCATGTACCACCTCCTGTCGTTGTGCAAGGCACTTAACCACAGGTCTCCCACCAAGTCAGAACTGGGACCCTCGCCCAGATCTCCCAACAATGCTAAATAAAAGGTAAAAAATAATAATAATACAAATGTCACAGCTCTGCATTTTTTTTTGTGAGGACACTGGACCATTTGTTCTGGTTTTACATTAGGTATCCTGTTTCTGGTCTCAGGTTCAGGAATGGCTGAAAAAGCATAATCTAAAATTGACCCTAGAAATAGCATTGTTGGGAGATCTGGAGAGACCTTGGTCAGTCAGTTAATAACATACTAATATTCAAAGTAAAAGTATCTATCTTCAACTCGCAATCTGTGGATTCTATTTGATTAGATAGATTCAAATTGTATGTTAAACATCACAGCACAGTTGAACTAAATCTTGCATGTAGAAATCCAAAGAGGCTGGCCAGCAGAGATAATGGGGGGAGGAGCTGAGGGAAGCAGAGGGTTGGGATGTGGAACTGGAGACAGGTGGGAGGAGCTGAGGGAAGCAGAGGGTTGGGATGTGGAACTGGAGACAGGTGGGATGGGCTGAGGGAAGCAGAGGGTTGGGATGTGGAACTGGAGACAGGTGGGATGGGCTGAGGGAAGCAGAGGGTTGTGATGTGGAACTGGAGACAGGTGGGATGGGCTGAGGGAAGCAGAGGGTTGGGATGTGGAACTGGAGACAGGTGGGATGGGCTGAGGGAAGCAGAGGGTTGGGATGTGGAACTGGAGACAGGTGGGATGGGCTGAGGGAAGCAGAGGGTTGGGATGTGGAACTGGAGACAGGTGGGATGGGCTGAGGGAAGCAGAGGGTTGGGATGTGGAACTGGAGACAGGTGGGATGGGCTGATGGAAGCAGAGGGTTGGGATGTGGAACTGGAGACAGGTGGGAGGAGCTGAGGGAAGCAGAGGGTTGGGATGTGGAACTGGAGACAGGTGGGATGGGCTGAGGGAAGCAGAGGGTTGGGATGTGGAACTGGAGACAGGTGGGATGGGCTGAGGGAAGCAGAGGGTTGGGATGTGGAACTGGAGACAGGTGGGATGGGCTGAGGGAAGCAGAGGGTTGGGATGTGGAACTGGAGACAGGTGGGATGGGCTGATGGAAGCAGAGGGTTGGGATGTGGAACTGGAGACAGGTGGGATGGGCTGAGGGAAGCTGAGGGTTGGGATGTGGAACTGGAGACAGGTGGGATGGGCTGATGGAAGCAGAGGGTTGGGATGTGGAACTGGAGACAGGTGGGATGGGCTGATGGAAGCAGAGGGTTGGGATGTGGAACTGGAGACAGGTGGGATGGGCTGAGGGAAGCAGAGGGTTGGGGATGTGGAACTGGAGACAGGTGGGATGGGCTGAGGGAAGCAGAGGGTTGGGATGTGGAACTGGAGTCAGGTGGGATGGGCTGAGGGAAGCAGAGGGTTGGGATGTGGAACTGGAGACAGGTGGGATGGGCTGAGGGAAGCAGAGGGTTGGGATGTGGAACTGGAGACAGGTGGGATGGGCTGATGGAAGCAGAGGGTTGGGATGTGGAATTGGAGACAATTGGGAGTGGAGTTGCTGGGCAGGGGATAGAATGACGGTCAAAGCTAAGTCAAAATAAACAAAGCAAAAAATAGTGTTGGAATGACACTGAGGGGCAACGCTGTTACATCCAATGCCTGTCTGCCTGAGGCTGATGCTGCGCAGGTGGTTGTACGCGTGTACACATGCATATACACACGCTCGGATTCAAAACGCACACGTAAATAGGGCCACACATGCACTCAAAGGTATTCAGTTGGCCTTGCTGTTTTTGTTGTCCTGGATATATTTAGTTTGTGCATTGTTGTTTTCTGTTGCTTTTCTCTTTTGTACATTTCGTTGGTGCATTGGGGGACGATGGCTAGGGGATTTGGGGGTGGGGAATGGAGGGAGCGGTATTTTATTATTATGTATTTTCTTGGATGGTTGAGGGGTAGCTCCCGGGGAATTGTGGGGGTTGGGGGGGTGGGGTCTTGGAGGGTTGGTGGCCTAGCGGTTGGGAGCTTGGGCCGGTGGCCGATAGGCTGCTGGTTTGGGTCCCAGTTTTGACTTGGTGGGTGGTTATAAATGGTTATGGTAGGCTACAAATCCTTGTATTCCGCTGAAGCAAGCCCACAAATGTACCTCTTCTAGTTTAGCTCTATTTATCGAAGCTACCTTAGAAGTGTTTTTTTCTGCAGGCTGACTAGCATCTATTGAGTTGCAAAGTCCCATACATGTGGATGCTAAAATCAACTGGAAGTACCTACAAAAGTTTTGAAGGAACATAATCCAAAAGAAATGCCATATCAATTTTTCCCTAAAATGACTGTTTGCGATTCACAGAGGGATGAGTATTACTTCTACCTGCTCTGATGACAAGTATTTTTCTCAGCTTCTTAAAATATATACAGTGGGGCAAAAAAGTATTTCGTCAGCCACCAATTGTGCAAGTTCTCCCACTTAAAAAGATTAGAGAGGCCTGTAATTTTCATCATAGGTACACTTCAACTATGACAGACAAAATGAGGGAAAAAAATCCAGAAAATCACATTGTAGGATTTTTAATGAATGTATTTGCAAATTATGGTGGAAAATAAGTATTTTGTCAATAACTAAAGTTTCTCAATACTTTGTTATATACCCTTTGTTGGCAGTGACAGAGGTGAAACGTTTTCTGTAAATTTTCACAAGGTTTTCACACACTGTTGCTGGTATTTTGGCCCATTCCTCCATGCAGATCTCCTCTAGAGCAGTGATGTTTTGGGGCTGTTGCTGGGCAACATGGACTTTCAACTCCCTCCAAAGATTTTCTATGTGGTTGAGATCTGGAGACTGGCTAGGCCACTCCAGGACCTTTAAATGCTTCTTACGAAGCCACTCCTTCGTTGCCCGGGCGGTGTGTTTGGGATCATTGTCATGCTGAAAGACCCAGCCACGTTTCAACTTCAATGCCCTTGCTGATGGAAGGAGGTTTTCACTCAAAATCTCACAATACATGGCCCCATTCATTCTTTTACACGGATCAGTCGCCCTGGTCCCTTTGCAGAAAAACAGCCCCAAAGCATGATGTTTCCACCCCCATGCTTCACAGTAGGTATGGTGTTCTTTGGATGCAACTCAGCATTCTTTGTCCTCCAAACACGACGAGTTGAGTTTTTACCAAAAAGTTATATTTTGGTTTCATCTGACCATATGACATTCTCCCAATCTTCTTCTGGATCATCCAAATGCTCTCTAGCAAACTTCAGACGGTCCTGGACATGTACTGGCTTAAGCAGGGGGACACGTCTGGCACTGTAGGATTTGAGTCCCTGGCGGCGTAGTGCGTTACTGATGGCAGGCTTTGTTACTTTGGTCCCAGCTCTCTGCAGGTCATTCACTAGGTCCCCCCATGTGGTTCTGGGATTTTTGCTCACCATTCTTGTGATCATTTTGACCCCACGTGGTGAGATCTTGCGTGGAGCCCCAGATCGAGGGAGATTATCAGTGGTCTTGTATGTCTTCCATTTCCTAATAATTGCTCCCACAATTGATTTCTTCAAACCAAGCTGCTTACCTATTGCAGATTCAGTCTTCCCAGCCTGGTGCAGGTTTACAATTTAGTTTCTGGTGTCCTTTGACAGCTATTTGGTCTTGGCCATAGTGGAGTTTGGAGTGTGACTGTTTGAGGTTGTGGACAGGTGTCTTTTATACAGATAACAAGTTCAAACAGGTGGCATTAATACAGGTAACAAGTGGAGGACAGAGGAGCCTCTTAAAGAAGAAGTTACAGGTCTGTGAGAGCCAGAAATCTTGCTTGTTTGTAGGTGACCAAATACTTATTTTCCACCATAATTTGCAAATAAATTTATTAAAAATCCTACAATGTGATTTTCTGAATTTGTTTCTGTCTCATTTTGTCTGTCATAGTTGGATTGTGCCTATGATGAAAATTACAGGCCTCTCATCTTTTTAAGTGGGAGAACTTGCACAATTGGTGGCTGACTAAATACTTTTGCCCCACTGTATATACAGTGACCTTTTCCACATTTTGTTACATCAGTTTTATTCTAAAATTAATTAAATACATTTTCATCAATCTACAAACAACACTCCATATTGGCAAAGCGAAAACAGGTTTTTAGAATTTTTTGCAAACGTATAAAAAATTAAACAGAAACACCTTATTTACATAAGTACTCAGACCCTTTGCTATGAGACTCTAAACTGAGTTCAGGTGCATCCTGTTTCCATTGATCATCCTTGAGATGTTTCTACAACTTGGAGTCCACCTATGGTAAATTCAATTGATTGAACATGATTTGGAAAGGCATACAGCCGTCAATGTAAAGGTCCTACAGTTGACAGTGAATGTCAGGGCAAAAACCAAACCATGAGGTCGAAGGAATTGTCCATAGAGCTCCGAGACAGGATTCTGTCGAGGCACAGATCTGGGGAAGGGAACCAAAACATCTTTACAGCATTGAAGGTCCCCAAGAACACACTGGCCTACATCATTCTTAAATGGAAGAAGTTCGGAACCACAAGACTCTTCCTAGAGCTGGCCGCCTGGGCCAAACTGAGCAATCGTGGGGGAGAAGGGCCTTGGTCAGGGAGGTGACCAAGACCCGATGGTCACTCTGACAGAGCTCCACTGTTCCTCTGTGGAGATGGGAGAACCTTCCAGAAGGACACCCATCTCTGCAGCACACCACCAATCAGGCCTTTATAGTAGAGTGGCCAGACGGAAGTCACTCCTCAGTAAAAGTCACATGACAGTACGCTTGGAGTTTGCCAAAATGAACCAAAAAGGACAGACCATGAGAAAGATTATAAAGTCTGATGAAACCATGATATAACTGTTTGGCCTGAATGCCAAGCGTCACGTCTGAAGGGAACCTGGCACCATCACTACAGTGAACCATGGTGGTGGCAGAATCTGTGGGGATGTTTATAAGTGTCAGGGACTGGGAGACTAGTCAGGATTGAGGGAAACATGAACGGAGCAAAGTACGGAGAGATCCTTGATGAAAACCTTCTCAGGACCTCAGACTGGGGCGACGGTTCACCTTCCTGGGGGCCTCCCGAGTTGCGTAGTGGTCTAAGGCACTGCATCACCGTGCCACTAGAGATCCTGGGTTAGAGTCCAGGCTTTGTCACAGTCAATTGGCCCAGCGTTGTCCGGGTTAGGAGAGGGTTTGGCCGACAGGGAAGTCCTTGTCCCATCGCACACTAGCGACTCCTGCGGCGGGCCTGGAGCAGTGCACGCTGACACGGTTGCCAGATACACAGTGTTTCTTCTGACACGTTGGTGCGGCTGGCTTCCGGATTAAGTGGGCATTGTGTCAAGAAGCAGTGTGGCTTGGTAGGGTTGTTTCTCGGAGGACATACAGCTCGAGCTTCGTCTCTCCCGAGACCGTACGGGAGTTGCAGCGATGATACAAAACTAACTACCAATTGGATACCACGAAATTGGGTGGGGAAAAAAATGGGGTCAAATAAATAAATGGTTCATATTCCAACAGGACAACGACCCTAAGCACACAGCCAAGACAACGCAGGAGTGGCTTCGGGACAAGTCTCCCAATGTCCTTGAGTGGCCCAACCAGAGCCTGGACGACACGATCGAAGATCTCGAGAGAGACCTGAAAATAGCCGTTTAGTGAAAAGTCAGGGTCTGAATATTTTCAGAATGCACTGTATGTATGTACAGTTGAAGTCGGAAGTTTACATACAGCTTAGCCAAATACATTTAAACTCAGTTTTTCACAATTCCTGACATTTAATCCAAGTAAGAATTCTTTGTTTTAGGTCAGTTAGGATCATCAGATTATTTTAAGAATGTGAAATGTCAGAATAATAGTTGAGAGAATGATGTCAGCTTTTATTTATTTCATCACATTCCCAGTGTGTCAGAAGTTTACATTAGAGGTTGACCGATTAAATCGGAATGGCCGATAAATTAGAGCTGATTTAAAGTTTTCATAACAAGCGGAAATCTGTATTTTTGGGAGCCGATTGATAAAAAAAAAACATTTTTATACCTTTATTTAACTAGGCAAGTCAGTTAAGAACACATTATTTTCAATGACGGCCTAGGAACGGTGGGTTAACTGCCTCTTTTAGGGGCAGAACGACATTTTTTCACCGTGTCAGCTCGGGGGATCCAATCTTTCAAACTTACAGTTAACTAGTCCAACGCAATAACGACCTGCCTCTCTCTCATTGCACTCCACAAGGAGACTGCCTGTTACGCAAATGCAGTAAGCCAAGGTAAGTTGGTAGCTAGCATTAAACTTATCTTATAAAAAACAATCAATCATAATCACTAGTTGATGATATTACTAGATATTATCTAGCGTGTCCTGCGTTGCATATAATCTGACTGAGCATACAAGCATACAAGTATCTGACTGAGCGGTGGTAGGCAGAAGCAGGCGCGTAAACATTCATTCAAACAGCACTTTCGTCCGTTTTACCAGCAGCTCTTCGTTGTGCGTCAAGCATTGCGCTGTTTATGACTTCAAGCCTATCAACTCCCGAGATGAGGCTGGTGTAACCGAAGTGAACTGGCTAGCTAGTTAGCGCGCGCTAATAGCGTTTCAAACATCACTCACTCTGAGCCTTGGGGGTTGTTTCTCTTGCTCTGCATGGGTAACGCTGCTTCGATGGTAGCTGTTGTCGTTGTGTTGCTGGTTCGAGCCCAGGGAGGAGCGAGGAGAGGGACGGAAGCTATACTGTTACACTGGCAATACTAAAGTGCCTATAAGAACATCCAATAGTCAAAGGTTAATGAAATACAAATTGTAGAGGGAAATAGTCCTATAATTCCTATAATATATATGTATATATTTTTAACCTTTATTTTACTAGGCAAGTCAGTTAAGAACAAATTCTTATTTTCAATGACTGCTTAGGATTTGAACTTGCAACCGTCCAGTTACTAGTCCAACGCTCTAACCACTAGGCTACCCTGCCGCCCCAACCGAAAACTTCTCACCTGGGAATATTGAAGACTCATGTTAAAAGGAACCACCAGCTTTCATATGTTCTGAGCAAGGAACTGAAACGGTAGCTTTCTTACATAGCACATATTGCACTTTTACTTTCTTCTCCAACACTTTGTTTTTGCATTATTTAAACCAAATTGAACATGTTTCAGTATTTACTTGAGGCTAAATTGATTTTATTGATGTATTATATTAAGTTACAATAAGTGTTCATTCAGTATTGTTGCAATTGTCATTATTACAAATAAATACATTTTAAAAAATTGTCCGATTAATCAGTATTGGCTTTTTTGGTCCTCCAAAAATCTGTATCGGAGTTGAAAAATCGTAATCGGTCGACCTCTAGTTCACATACACTCAATTAGTATTTGGTAGCATTGCCTTTAAATAGTTTATCTTGGGTCAAATGTTTTATGTAGCCTTCCACAAGCTTCCCACAATATGTTGGGTGAAATTTGGCCCATTCCTCCTGACAGAGCTGGTGTAACTGACTCAGGTTTGTTCGCACACACCTTTTCAGATCTGCCCACAAATTTTCTATGGGATTGAAGTCAGGGCTTTGTGTTGGCCCCTCCAATACCTCGACTTTGTTGTCCATAAGCCATTTTGCCACAACTTTGAACGTATGCTTTGGGTCATTGTCCAATTGGAAGACCCATTTGCGATCAAGCTTTAACTTCCTGACTGATGTCTTGAGATGTTGCTTCAATATATCCATATAATTTTTCTCCCTCATGATGCCATCTATTTTGTGAAGTGCACCAGTCCCTCCTGCAGCAAAGCACCCCCAAAACATGATGCTGCCACCCTTGTGGTTCACTGTTGGGATGGTGTTCTTCAGCTTGCAAGCCTCCCCCTTTTCCTCCAAAACATAACGATGGTCATTATGGCCAAACAGTTCTATTTTTGTTTCATCAGAACAGAGGACATTTCTCCAAAAAGCATGATCGCTGTCCCCATGTGAAGCTGCAAACCGTAGTCTGGCTTTTTTATGGCGGTTTTGCAGCAGTGGCTTCTTCCTTGCTGAATGGCCTTTGAGGTTCTCGTTTTAGGACTTGATTTACTGTGGATATAGATACTTTTGTACCCATTTCCCCCAGCATCTTCACCATGTCCTTTGCTGTTGTTCTGGGATTGATTTGCACTTTTCGCACCAAAGTACATTCATCTCTAGGAGATAGAACTCGTCTCCTTCCTGAGCGGTATGACGGCTGTGTGGTCACATGGTGTTTATACTTGCGTACTATTGTTTGAACAGATGAACGTGATACCTTCAGGCGTTTGGAAATTACTCCCAAGGATGAACCAGACTTGTGGAGGTCTACAATTATTTTGCTGAGGTCTTGGCTGAATTCTTTAGATTTTCGCACGATGTCAAGCAAAGAGGCACTGAGTTTGAAGGTAGGCCATGAAATACATCCACCTTCACACCTCCAATAGGCTAATTGACATAATTTGAGTCAATCAGAAACTTCTAAATCCATGACATTTTCTGGAATTTTCCAAGCGGTTTAAAGGCACAATCAACTTAGTGTATGTAAACTTCTCACCCACTGGAATTGTGAACTACCTCATGAACCTGGTTGAGAGAATACCAAGGGTGTGCAAAGCTGTCATCAAGGCAAAAGGTTTCTACTTTAAAGAATCTCAAATA
Organism: Oncorhynchus gorbuscha; assembly: GCF_021184085.1. Classification (NCBI taxonomy): domain Eukaryota; kingdom Metazoa; phylum Chordata; class Actinopteri; order Salmoniformes; family Salmonidae; genus Oncorhynchus; species Oncorhynchus gorbuscha. Next base: position 64,027,492 of record NC_060184.1, read on the forward strand.
TAAAATCTATTTAGATTTGTTTAACACTTTTTTGGTTACTACATGATTCCATATGTGTTATTTCATAGGTTTGACGTCTTCACTATTATTCTACAATGTGGAAAATAGTAAAAATAAAGAAAAACCCTTGAATGAGCAAGTGTGTCCAAACTCTTGACTGGTACTGTACGCATGTATGTACGTATATCCCCCCCGATTTATCAGCACCCCTACTTCCTGTAGGTATGGGCCAGGCCTACCTGCCCAACTGTCTCTCATCGCTCTTTGAGCAACGTGCCCACTCATCTCGCACACAGAGGTGATACTCGCAAACACAGATGCGCTAAAGTGTCATTCCGATATTGGCTGATATGTTGAGAAAGGCCCGAGGGGGTGTGGTATATGGTGCCTGGATAAAGCCCTTAACCGTGGTACATTGGCCATATACCACAAACACCCCAGAGGTGCCTGATTGCTATTATGAACTGGTTAAAAACACAATTAGAACGGTAAAAATAAATGTTTTGTCATACCCGTGGTATACAACCCAGTTTATAATCTCCAATTAAGCCTTTCTTTCTACCACTTTCATACAAAACATATACAGTATATATTCTAAATATGCACATATTAATCCCTCTATCCGATTCCACTCTCCTCTACTACACTCCTATTACCCATCCTCCTCTCTCTGTCATCCCTTCTTTCTCTCTCTCATTTTCTTCTCTGTGTGGTGCATTAGTGGGTGTTGTATAAATACACAGGGACAGGCTGCCCAGAGGGAACAAAGGTTAAACGCGCACACACACACACACACGCACACGCACGCACACACACACGCACGACAGAAGATGGCATGTGCAGGAACTGAGAAGGGAACAGATGGAAAAAGAATGATGTGCTCACTTCCTCACTAACACACACACAGGTTGGTGAGGCTGACCCAGCCACCACAAGCAACCATTACTAGATAATCCTCACCTCAGAGGAAGGAGAAAGTGAGACAAAGGGAGGGAGGAGAATGGCAGGAAGGGGGAGAGAAGAGGGGGACTATTTATCTGAGTCATAGAGCGAGGGGGGGACTATTTATCTGAGTCAGAGCGAGAGGAGGGAGTCTATTTATCTGAGGAATAGAGCGAGAGGGGCAGACTATTTATTTGAGTCATAGAGCGAGAGAGGGGGGAGACCATCTGAGGAATAGAGCGAGAGGAGGGAGAATATTTATCTGAGGAATAGAGCGAGAGGGGCAGACTATTTATCTGAGTCAGAGCGAGAGGAGGGAGTCTATTTATCTGAGGAATAGAGCGAGAGGGGGCAGACTATTTATTTGAGTCATAGAGCGAGAGATGGGGGGAGACCATCTGAGGAATAGTGCGAGAGAGGGGGGAGACCATCTGAGGAATAGAGCGAGAGGAGGGAGAATATTTATCTGAGGAATAGAGGGGGAGGAGGGGAGTCTATTTATCTGAGGAATAGAGCGAGAGGAGGGAGAATATTTATCTGAGAAATAGAGCGAGAGGAGGGGGAGACTATTTATCTGAGTCATAGAGCGAGAGGAGGGGGGGGGACTATTTATCTGAGGAATAGAGCGAGATGAGGGGGGACTATTTATCTGAGGAATAGAGCGAGAGGGGGGAGAAGAAAGAAGATGATGCATGATCAAGCGAACGCAATCATGTCATCATTTCTGAAAGGTAGGAGAAAATAATTCTTTTTTTTTCTCTAGTCTTCCTCCTGCTTTTCTTCATTCTTTCTCTTTTCCCCCTCAATCACTGTGTGTGGAATGGATAAAAGAATGATTTAAGAGTCAGAGTGAGAAAGAGAGGGAAGGAGGGAGGGAGAGAGAAAGATAGAGCCCAGTTCTCAGTAGGGGTTGCAGTTCAAATAAATGGCCTCCCTTTAAAAGAGCGAGTGAAAGGAGAAAAAGAAAAAAGATAGTAGGGAGAAAGGGAGGAATGAGGAGAGGAAGAAAGACAAAGCAAAAGGAGAAACGGAATGAAAGAAAAGGAACAGGAGAAAAGACTAGAGAAAAAGGCATGAGGGAGAGAAGGAGACACCACGCACACAAGGCCGGGCCTGTCTACAGTGTATCAGGGCTGTGCGGTGCTCCACTCTATCTAGGTATACAATAACAAGGGTATAATTAAGTGTGCATGATGAAGTTAATGGAGATGGGCCAAAGCAATCCTGGCACCAACACTAACGTGATGAAAAATAATGGTGCCGGGCCATAGCGCTTGCTAACGCTAACATGAATATTCTATTAGCGCATGGCTGTTAGCAGCTAGCGTAGCGGGCAACTGGGACAGGAGTTAATTTAATCACCCGTCGGAGCATGGTGGAGCACGGTTAGGACGGGGAAACTTCTTTGTGTGAGGGTAATTGCACAGAAAGAATAATTGATTTGACAATCGCACCCACGGATTTACTGTCCTTATATGGACTGGTAGGGAGGGAGGGTTAAGGGAGGAGGGAGAGAGATCAGGAGAGAAGACAGAGAGTGGCAGAGGAAGAGAGGAGAGGGGGCAGGAGAGAGGAGGGAGGAAAATAGAGTGAAAGGAGGGGGGGGGGTACAGTGCTGTGACGAGGGGCAGAGGAGCTCTGTATGTGATTGAGGCATCAGGAGAGGAGAATTTATATCTGATCAATGCAGAGAAATTAAATTATGGTTCACACACACAATCATATTTTGTTCACCACAGACAGCGAGACAGAGGAGGAAAGAGAGAGGGAGTGAAGGAGGGAGGAGACAAAGCTGAAGCGTGCCAGTAAATGCTGTGGAAGTCATTGATATGAGATGTTTAATTATTGCCAAGAATGAGATTGTTTTATCATGGGGGAATACTGCTGGTAGCTAGGTGTGTGAACGTCTGTGTATTCTATTAGCGATCTCCTGCCGGGGAGGAAATTACCTCTATGTTTAACTCAGTCACAGCAATCGGGCACAATAATGTAGGGTATATGTAGATCAGACAGATACCTGTCTCCTCTCGGGTAACAGAAGAGTAGTTGCTGCAGCAAACACAAGCCATGTAGGACTATCGAGGTAAAGATTGAAGAAATATCAGTGAAAGCGGAAACACTATTTGGATAGTCCATTTGTAGACGCTCTACAGACTATCAGTAACATTTCAACTAACTACCTACTAACCATAACCCTTACCCTAATTACAAGTTCAGCAAGCATTTGCTTATCAACAGATAGATTCTCAGCAGATGTTCATACTACCAAATAAAGTGTGCCCGTGAAAGCAAAAGGTTAAGGAAACTAAACTAGGTTAAAGGTGTGGTAACCCAGCAGGTAAGGAGTGTGTAGGGCCACTGTTGTCTGGCCCTATAATCCGAGCAAAGCTTCCCCAGAGAGTGTAATACAGTAATATGTGGTATTACTGCCCCGGGACCAGAGGATAACACACACAACATGTACTTTACAGCTGTACGGGTCTGTGTGTGTGGGTGTGTGTGTCGTCCCAGTCAGTCCACTAATCTAGTCACACCTAGAGTTATCCCAGTCTGAGCGAAATCAGGGTGTGTGTTGTGTGGGTGTGCATGTTGTCCCAGGCAGTCCACTAATCCACTCACACCTAGAGTTATCCCAGTCTGAGCGAAACCAGGGTGTGTGTTGTGAGGGTGTTGTGAGGGTGTGCGTGTCGTCCCAGTCAGTCCACTAATCCAGTCACACCTAGAGTTATCCCAGTCTGAGCGAAACCAGGGTGGGTGTTGTGAGGGTGTGCGTGTTGTCCCAGTCAGTCCACTAATCCAGTCACACCTAGAGTTATCCCAGTCTGAGCGAAACCAGGGTGGGTGTTGTGAGGGTGTGCGTGTTGTCCCAGTCAGTCCACTAATCCAGTCACACCTAGAGTTATCCCAGTCTGAGCGATGCCAGGGTGTGTGTTGTGAGGGTGAGTGAGAGTAGTCACATAGTCGTGTGTTTAGGCCTGGGAGATGAAATATACATTTCTGAATAGTTTCAACACGGTGTGTTGTTGAAAACTATACAATAAAAGGTGTAGCCCTTTACACGTGTACCCGTATAAGGGTTGAAAATAGCAGACTTGGACACTGGTAAGTGCTTAAACTGTAACGCAGTGGCTGTACAGAAACATGCTATACGTGATGTCAGAGCTCAGGCTCTGTCGCTTCACAGCGCTGTGTGGGTTTTGACTGACAGCCGTTCTGAACTTGAGTACCGCGCCCGACTAGAAGTTGCCCCCCGTCCCTCCTGGTAATCGGGTAACTTTTGCAACTCTTTTGTTGTCTGAGCGAGGGACATTCTGTAAACCACGAGGACTCAATGTATTTTGAAAGATGAGACAGTGAGGATTATATTATAAATACAGCTATGATGTCGTACACGTTTGCCAAACACCCGTGAGTCCAAATGTGCACTTCACATTTCCACATCATAAGACTCATGTCAGTGTCAACATTTCTGATCACTATGTTTGATGTACAGTTACAAGTTGACATGGTGTCATATCCTGAACAGAATGAGCCCGTTTGTTGTATTGTGAAGGAAGTTTGCCACGGACCAACACATCAGAATGCACTCATGACTCCTTTCTATGCGCACCAGATGGGCTTCTCTGAATTGCCTTGTGAAAGCCTACCACTGTAAGATTGTATCTTATAATTTAGCTAGTCATGACTTAGCTAGTCATGTTGGCAATAGAACAAGCATTCAAATTATGCCCACCTGACCCAGATTGCGATTTATAATGGGACAGTTTTGGATTGCGCAAATAGTAATTGTGTGCTGGCGGGGAAGCAGTGCTGTGTTCCAAACAAAACAACTACAAGTGTGCTTGCTCTAGCTCCTCAACGGCACAGCTAGGAGAGCTCAAAAAAGCACTGCATAGTTGAAGACACTTCTTTTAGTCATAAAAGTGCATTGAAATTACTTAGACACTGCACACTTTGGAGAGGTTTGTGGCTACTTGGAAACACCAGTTAGACCTCTCACTCAAGCCCTTATGATTATTTTGTATTATATTGCGCCTACCCAACATTCTTATCATGTTACTGAATGTATCCAGAATATTTTCAGATTATATTAACAAATGCAGTGAAAGTACAGTAAATGTAAAATGCACATAAAATCAAAACAGTGTAATGGTTAGATTCAGCCATGTGATAGGTGAACTGTTGTGTACCTCACCTTTAGTCTAATCATTTCCACATAGTCTCCCAGTTCCTTTAAACTGCTACCATTGTTATGCATTCCATATTTCTTCTGTAAGAAACATTTCAATGTAGCCCTATGCATATAGGCCAATTCCCACGATCGTAAAGGGTTAAACGGTTATTTCTAAAGTTGACCAAACAAAGAACCTGACAAGGCCAGACGCAAAAGAAGGAAATAATGAAAAGCAAGTAAAGAAAGCAAGGCAGAAAAGGGGAGGGAAAGAAAGGATCGGCGTTGATTTCTCACATCAAAGAAAGAGGGGGAAAAACACAAAAGAAAAGAGGCTATAATCATGTTAGCCCTCCTCGCCGCCTCCACCTCTCCTCCATCCCCATCCTGCCATTCCTGCGCCATCCGTCTCCAGAGTGGTCATCTATTGATTACAACTTATATTTACCTCCGCTGCCTTGCTCTTTCGCTCCCTCTCTCTGGCCCTCGCTTTCACACATGCGTCTACACACACACACACACACACACACACACACACACACACACACACACACACACACACACACACACACACACACACACACACACACACACACACACACACACACACACACACACACACACACACACACACACACACACACACACACACACACACACACACATATATTTAATCAAATAAATAAATCTATTCGCAGAGCGACCCTTTCTAATCAAGTGACATCAATCAGAGGACTGTGGGTAAGGGGCCTCCGGAGCGAGCCCAGAGCATGGTGTGTCGCGGCTAAATGGGTCCGGGAGGAAATATACGCTCCATGTCCTATTAAGGCAGAAGGGCTATCCTTTCATCCGCTTGCCTATTACTCCCCCTATCATTTCCCCAAATCTAAAACCTGTTTTCAATCAACACTGGCAACAGAGTGGCTGTCGGAGAAAAGGAAGAGCGGGAAAGAGAGAGATGGAGAGCTCTTTCCCTCTTTCTCTCCGTGATTGGAGCATTTTGCATTCTGTGTGTGTACGATTGTGTAAGATTCTCTGTGTCTGTGTGTGTGTGTGTGTGTGTGTGTGTGTGTGTGTGTGTGATTGAATCCGTCTACGAAATTAGGGCTGTCGACTCGAGGAGCTGAGTGTCCTTAACCCAACCCCCTCATAGCCCACGCCCATCCACCAACGCATGGGTGTGTGTCTCCTAGTGATGCGTTGGTCAGCTGTTTGTTCATCCACACCTGACTGACTATGTGATAGTTCAAATCTGAGGCCCACATCCGAACCAAACACGCAAATATAGAAAATGTGATGTACAGTCAGAGGCGGAACAATTTTTTGACAGGCCTTTTAGATAGGCCTGTGTTTCTGCTTATAATTTCAACATTTTGGTTGTCTATTTGTTAGTCAACTTGTCTATAACTAGATACATGCAGCTTATCTTCAGTCATTACTTGTTGCCTTTGAATACTAAATAAACCCTTGCTCACCAGAATAATGCCATTAATTGATATTTTTTTAAATATTTTTTTTTATTTCACCTTTATTTAACCAGGTAGGCTAGTTGAGAACAGGTTCTCATTTGCAACTGCGACCTGGCCAAGATAAAGCATAGCAGTGTGAACAGACAACACAGAGTTACACATGGAGTAAACAATTAACAAGTCAATAACACAGAGAAAAAAGGGGAGTCTATATACAATGTGTGCAAAAGGCATGAGGAGGCAGGCGAATAATTACAATATTGCAGATTAACACTTGATGATCATGTACAGGTAGAGATATTGGTGTGCAAAAGAGCAGAAAAGTAAATAAATAAAAACTGTGGGGATGAGGTAGGTGAAAATGGGTGTGCTATTTACCAATAGATTATGTACAGCTGCAGCGATCGGTTAGCTGCTCAGCTAGCTGATGTTTGAAGTTGGTGAGGGAGATAAAAGTCTCCAACTTCAGCGATTTTTGCAATTCGTTCCAGTCACAGGCAGCAGAGTACTGGAATGAAAGGCGGCCAAATGAGGTGTTGGCTTTAGGGATGATCAATGAGATACACCTGCTGGAGCACTTGCTACGGATGGGTGTTGCCATCGTGACCAGTGAGCTGAGATAAGGCGGAGCTTTACCTAGCATGGACTTGTAGATGACCTGGAACCAGTGGGTCTGGCGACGAATATGTAGCGAGGGCCAGCCGACTAGAGCATACAAGTGGCAGTGGTGGGTAGTATAAGGTGCTTTAGTGACAAAACGGATGGCACTGTGATAAACTGCATCCAGTTTGCTGAGTAGTGTTGGAAGCAATTTTGTAGATGACGTCGCCGAAGTCGAGGATCGGTAGGATAGTCAGTTTTATTAGGGTAAGCTTGGCAGCGTGAGTGAAGGAGGCTTTGTTGCGGAATAGAAAGCCGATTCTTGATTTGATTTTCGATTTGAGATGTTTGATATGGGTCTGGAAGTAGAGTTTGCAGTCTCGCCAGACACCTAGGTACTTATGTGTCCACATATTCAAGGTCGGAACCATCCAGTGTGGTGATGCTAGTCGGGCATGCGGGTGCAGGCAGCGATCGGTTGAAAAGCATGCATTTGGTTTTACTAGCGTTTAAGAGCAGTTGGAGGCCACGGAAGGAGTGTTGTATGGCATTAAAGCTCGATTGGAGGTTAGATAGCACAGTGTCCAATGACGGGCCGAAAGTGTATACAATGGTGTCGTCTGCGTAGAGGTGGATCAGGGAATCGCCCGCAGCAAGAGCAACATCATTGATATATACAGAGAGAAGAGTCGGCCCGAGAATTGAACCCTGTGGCACCCCCATAGAGACTGCCAGAGGACCGAACAACATGCCCTTCCGATTTGACACACTGAACTCTGTCTGCAAAGTAATTGGTGAACCAGGCAAGGCAGTCATCCGAAAAACCGAGGCTACTGAGTCTGCCGATAAGAATATGGTGATTGACAGAGTCGAAAGCCTTGGCAAGGTCGATGAAGACGGCTGCACAGTACTGTCTTTTATCGATGGCGGTTATGATGTCGTTTAGTACCTTGAGTGTGGCTGAGGTGCACCCGTGACCGGCTCGGAAACCAGATTTCCATACGGTGGGATTCGAGATGGTCAGTGACCTGTTTGTTGACTTGGCTTTCGAAGACCTTAGATAGGCAGGGCAGGATGGATATAGGTCTGTAACAGTTTGGGTCCGGGGTGTCTCCCCCTTTGAAGAGGGGGATGACTGCGGCAGCTTTCCAATCCTTGGGGATCTCAGACGATATGAAAGAGGTTGAACAGGCTGGTAATAGGGGTTGCGACAATGACGGCGGATAGTTTCAGAAATAGAGGGTCCAGATTGTCAAGCCCAGCTGATTTATACGGGTCCAGGTTTTGCAGCTCTTTCAGAACATCTGCTATCTGGATTTGGGTAAAGGAGAACCTGGAGAGGCTTGGGCGAGGAGCTGCGGGGGGGCCGGAGCTGTTGGCCGAGGTAGGAGTAGCCAGGCGGAAGGCATGGCCAGCCATTGAGAAATGCTTGTTGAAGTTTTCGATAATCATGGATTTGTCGGTGGTGACAGTGTTCCCTAGCCTCAGTGCAGTGGGCAGCTGGGAGGAGGTGCTCTTGTTCTCCATGGACTTCACAGTGTCCCAGAACTTTTTGGAGTTGGAGCTACAGGATGCAAACTTCTGCCTGAAGAAGCTGGCCTTAGCTTTCCTGACTGACTGCGTGTATTGGTTCCTGACTTCCCTGAACAGTTGCATATCGCGGGGACTGTTCGATGCTATTGCAGTCCGCCACAGGATGTTTTTGTGCTGGTCGAGGGCAGTCAGGTCTGGAGTGAACCAAGGGCTGTATCTGTTCTTAGTTCTGCATTTTTTGAACGGAGCATGCTTATCTAAAATGGTGAGGAAGTTACTCTTAAAGAATGACCAGGCATCCTCAACTGACGGGATGAGGTCAATGTCCTTCCAGGATACCCGGGCCAGGTCGATTAGAAAGGCCTGCTCACAGAAGTGTTTTAGGGAGCGTTTGACAGTGATGAGGGGTGGTCGTTTGACTGCGGCACCGTAGAGGATACAGGCAATGAGGCAGTGGTCGCTGAGATCCTGGTTGAAGACAGCGGAGGTGTATTTGGAGGGCCAGTTGGTCAGGATGACGTCTATGAGGGTGCCCTTGCTTACAGAGTTAGGGTTGTACCTGGTGGGTTCCTTGATGATTTGTGTGAGATTGAGGGCATCTAGCTTAGATTGTAGGACTGCCGGGGTGTTAAGCATATCCCAGTTTAGGTCACCTAACAGAACAAACTCTGAAGCTAGATGGGGGGCAATCAATTCACAAATGGTGTCCAGGGCACAGCTGGGAGCTGAGGGGGGTCGGTAGCAGGCGGCAACAGTGAGACTTATTTCTGGAGAGAGTAATTTTCAGAATTAGTAGTTCGAACTGTTTGGGTTTGGACCTGGAAAGTATGACATTACTTTGCAGGCTATCTCTGCAGTAGACTGCAACTCCTCCCCCTTTAGCAGTTCTATCTTGATGGAAGATGTTATAGTTGGGTATGGAAATCTCTGAATTTTTGGTGGCCTTCCTGAGCCAGGATTCAGACACGGCAAGGACATCAGGGTTAGCAGAGTGTGCTAAAGCAGTGAGTAAAACAAACTTAGGGAGGAGGCTTCTGATGTTGACATGCATGAAACCATGGCTTTTTCGATCACAGAAGTCAACAAATGAGGGTGCCTGGGGACATGCAGGGCCTGGGTTTACCTCCACATCACCCGCGGAACAGAGAAGGAGTAGTATGATGGTGCGGCTAAGGGCTATCAAAACTGGTCGCCTAGAGCGTTGGGGACAGAGAATTAGAGGAGCAGGTTTCTGGGCATGTTAGAATATATTCAGGGCATAATGCGCAGACAGGGGTATGGTGGGGTGCGGGTATGGCGGAGGTAAGCCCAGGCACTGGGTGATGATGAGAGAGGTTTTATCTCTGGACAGTTCTTTCTTCACTGCTTCACTCGGACAGCAAAGGGACCGGGGCGAAAATGCAAAAAAAAAAAAAACGTAAATGATTTTATGTGCAAAATTTCCAAAATACATCAGTTAGACCAGTTTTAAGGAAATTAAAAGCTGTGAAAACTCCCTAACATGTTTTGGCTTGGATGCATATTTTATGATGCTGATAAAGATAGCACCTTTACAGACAGTCCCTAACCACACATTCATTCTCTCAAAATGCTGAAAGAAAGAAATCATTCTGCAGGAGTAAATGTTATATTAGGCTATGTGAGAGGTTACAGACCTAGTCAGTGTCCAGATTTCAGACGACTGTTCCATTTAACCATCTGAACATTAGCCTACAGTTCCCTCGACATGCCACGTTAAAGTCCCCGCCGTGTGACTTGAATTTATATAGCGCCTCACAATCATCACATATGACATAGCCAGCACCGCTATCATGCTCTTTTACCACTTCACCAAATCGTTCCCAAACATTAAACTACTGTTCTGGCCCTCCATTTTTTTTTATCTGTCCATTTTGCAGCTTTCCTCTCATTAAATTAAACTCCGATAGTCTTTTCTGCCTTAGTGGATCAACGTCAACTTTTTCTGATCCCAAAGCATTTGGCAATTGGTGTGTATTTAGCGAGTGTACAGTTCGGCCCTAAAGCGTAGGCTTAGGCTACGCACTAAGGTCAAATAACAATAATAAACATTTTTAATGTAGCCTATAGATAAGAATGATATATATGGATTTGTATGCATTGTTTTCTCTATTCAACCCACCCTTCATCCACAAAATATTTAATGTCCCTAAGCCTGCCCGCCAGGTGGATTTAACCGCGGGAACTGTGGGTTATGAGTCAACCCGCGTATCACTAGTGTCTACACGTGAGTGTGACAGTCACTACAATAAACTGTCTGTGCGTCTCAATACATAGGCCTCTAAGATGTATGTACAGTAAGTGGGTGTCAATTGTAATATTGATTGAATGCTAGTGTGTGTGTAGTTTTACTTCTCTCGTCGCTCTGTAGTACTTTGCTGACAGCGTACTCCCAGTCGAAGATGAACCTGTAGTAGCACAGCTGGGTGTACAGGGCTTTCTCAGAGTACTGTGGAGAGAAAACACACATTACTACACACTCATCAACAGGTACTGTAGCAGTCAAACCTGTAGTTTGTCAAATGAGAGAGAGAGAGAAAAAAGACTGTTCCAAGCCCCTTAATCCAACCCCAGTGTTACTAGCACCCAAGGTGCTCTGATAATATACAGGCAACTGCCAAAATAATGGAAATGCTAGTAAATTAGGGATATGAAGTGTTTTGAAAGCAGGTGCTTCCACAGGTGTGGTTCCTGTGTTAAGCCATTAACATCCCATCACGCTTAGGGTCATGTATAAAAGTGCTGGGCAGGTCATTATTTTGGCAACCATAGCTATGGCCCCATAGGATGACAATACCCCCATCCGCAGGGCACGAGTGGTCAATGAATGGTTTGATGAGCATGAAAACGACGTAAACCATATGCCATGGCCATCTCAGTCACCAGAACTCAACCCAATTGAACACTTCTGGGAGATTCTGGAGCAGTGCCTGAGATAGCGTTTTCCACCACCATCAACAAAACACCAAATGATGGTATTTCTCGTGGAATAATGGTGTCGCATCCCTCCAATAGAGTTCATGACACTTGTAGAATTGATGCCAAGGTGCATTGAAGATGTTCTGGCTCGTGGTGGCCCAATGCCCCATGAAGACACTTTATATTCACGTTTTACCTGTATTTAATCAGATGTCATAAAATATACTGTCTCAACCTCCACCTCTTTCACTTTCCTCCCACATTCTCGGACCATGCTCACATCTCTGATCCTCTTATTTCCATCTCTCATCTATTTACATCTCGCCATCCTCCTCTCAGGGAGCATGACCAATAAAGCCGTAGTTTGGTTTGTTAATTTCAGCAACAATTAACTCTAGTCGCACGCCTGAGAGAGAGAGAGGTTGAGATAATGAGGTAGTGGGTGAGAGCGAGAGAGAGGGAGGTAGAGAGGGAAATGAGGGAGAGGAGAGGGAAGAGAAAGGGAAAGAGATCTGATCATGTGTAAATCACCTGGCTTATAGTTTGTTGTGATAAGGTTTTTGAGAAAGAGGAGAGGCAACTGAACAACAGCCTCCGTCAATGTGATTGCATGAGGCCATTATCACAACGCTAATTACACTGACTGTTACATTCAACTACAGGACACCCCCATAACTAGCATCAGGGGTATGTAGTATGTTATTATTATGATACGTGTATGACAGTGTTAGTATCCGTAATGCCTGTGTCCGCGAATGGATTGTGTTTTCAATGTCCATGAATGAGTGTGTGTAGTGTTTAACAAGTGTGTGAGTATGCATGTACACCACCATTCAAAAGTTTGGGGTCAATAAGACATTACCTTGTTAAAAAAAAGAAGCAGCACATTTCTTGTCCATTAAAATAACATCAAATTGATCAGAAATACAGTGTGGACATTGTTAATGTTGTAAATGACTATTGTAGCTGGAAACGGCAGATGGTTTATCGAATATCTACATAGGCGTACAGAGACCCATTTTCAGCAACCATCACTCCTGTGTTCCAATGGCACGTTATGTTAGCTAATCCAAGTTGATCATTTTAAAAAGGCTAATTGATCATGAGAAAACCCTTTTGCAATTATGTTAGCACAGCTGAAAATTGTAGTTCTGATTAAAGAAGCAATAAAACTGTCCTTCATTAGACTAGTTGAGTATCTGGAGCATCAGCTTTTGTGGGTTCGATTACAGGCTCAAAATGTCCAGAAACAAAGACCTTTCTTCTGAAACTCGTCAGTCTATTCTTGTTCTGAGAAATGAAGTCTATTCCATGTGACAAATTGCCAAGAAACTGAAGATCTCGTACAATGCTGTGTGCGACTCCCTTCACAGAACAGTTCTAACCAGAATAGAAAGAGTAGGAGGCCCCAGTGCACAACTGAGCAAGAGGACAAGTACATTAGTATGTTTAGATTGAGAAACAGATGTCTCACAAGTCCTCAAATGGCAGATTCATTGAACAGTACCCGCAAAACACCAGTCTCAGTGAAGAGGCGACTCTGGGGATGCTGGCCTTCTAGGCAGAGTTCCTCTGTCCAGTGTCTGTGTTCTTTTGCCCATCTTAATCTTTAATTTATTTGCCAGTCTGAGATATGGCTTTTTCTTTGCAACTCTGCCTAGAAGGCCAGCATCCCGGAGTCGCCTCTTCACTGTTGACGTTGAGACTGGTGTTTTGTGGGTACTATTTATTGAAACTGCCAGATGAGGACTTGTGAGGCGTCTGTTTTAGAGGTTGACCGATTTATCGATTAATTAGGGCCGATTTCAAGTTTCCATAACAAATCGGTAATCTGCATTTTTGGACATCGATTGTGGTTGATTACATTGCACTCCACGAGGAGACCGCGTGGAAGGCTGACTACCTGTTACGTTAGTGCAGCAAGAAGCCAAGATAAGTTTAATGCTAGCTAGCAACTTATCTTATAAAAAACAATCAATCTTAACATAATCACTAGTTAACTACATATGGTTAATGATATTACTAGTTTATCTAGCTTGTCCTGCATTGCATATAATCGATGCGGTGCCTGTTCATTTCTCATAGAATCAGCCAACTTTGCCAAACGGATGATGATTTAACAACCACATTTGCGAAAAAAGCACTGTCGTTGCACCAATGTGTACCTAACCATAAACATCAATGCCTTTCTTTAAAATCAATAATCATAATTATGACATAACTTTGAAGGTTGTGCAATGTAACAGCAATATTTAGACTTAGGGATGCCACCCCTTAGACAAAATATGGAACGGCTCCGTATTTCACTGAAATAATAAACGTTTTGTTTTCGAAATAATAGCTTCCGGATTTGACCATATTAATGACCTAAGGCTCGTATTTCTGTGTGTTATGTTATAATTAAGTCTATGATTTGATATTTGATAGAGCAGTCTGACTGAGCGGTGGTAGGCAGCAGAAGACTTGTAAGCATTCATTCAAACAGCACTTTCCTGCATTTGCCAGCAGCGCTTCGCTGTGCTTCAAGCATTGAGCTGTTAATGACTTCAAGCCTATCAACTCACGAGATCAGGCCGGTGTCATGTGAAATGGCTAGCTAGTTAGCGGGGTGCGCGCTAATAGCGTTTCAATCGGTGACGTCACTCGTTCCGAGACCTTGAAGTAGTTGTTCCCCTTGCTCTGCAAGGACCGCGGTTTATGTGGAGCGATGGATAACGATGCTTTGAGGGTGACAGTTGTCGATGTGTTCCTGGTTCGAGCCCAGGTAGGGGTGAGGAGAGGGACGGAAGGTATAATATTACACTGGCAATACTAAAGTGCCTATAAGAACATCCAATAGTCAAAGGTATATGAAATACAAATGGTATAGAGTGAAGTAGTCCTAGAATTCCTATAATAACTACAACCTAAAACTTCTTACCTGGGAATATTGAAGACTCATGTTAAAAGGAACCAACAGCTTTCATATGTTCTCATGTCCTGAGCAAAAAACTTAAACATTAGCTTTTTTACATGGCACATATTGCACTTTTACTTTCTTCACCAACACTTTTTTTTGCCTTATTTAAACCAAATGGAACAGGTTTCATTATTTATTTGAGGCTAAATTGATTTCATTGATGTATTAAGTTAAAATAAAAGTGTTCATTCAGTATGGTTGTAATTGTCATTATTACAAATAAATAAATAGAAACCGGCCGATTAATCGGTATCGGCTTGTTTTGGTCTTCGGTGTTGAAAAATCATAATCGGTCAACCTCTAGTCTGTTTCTCAAACTAGACACTAATGTACTTGTCCTCTTGCTCAGTTGTGCACCGGGGCCTCCCACTCCTCTTTCTATTCTGGTTAGAGCCAGTTTGCGCTGTTCTGTGAGGGGAGTAGTATACAGCGCTGTACGAAATCTTCAGTTTCTTGGCAATTTCTCGCATGGAATGGCCATCTTTCAGAACAAGAATAGACTGACGTGTTTCAGAAGAAAGTGCTTTGTTTCTGGCCATTTTGAGCCTGTAATCGAACACACAAATGCTGATGCTCCAGATACTCAACTAGTCTAAAGAAGGACAGTTTTAGAACTAGTTTTCAGCTGTGCTACCATAATTGCAAAATGTTTTTCTAATGATCAATCAGCCTTTTAAAATGATAAACTTGGATTAGCTAACACAACGTGCCATTGGAACACAGGAGTGGTGGTTGCTGATAATGGGCTTCTATACGCCTATATAGACATTCCATAAAAACAATCTGCCGTTTCCAGCAACAATAGTCATTTACAACATTAACAATATTTACACTGTATTTCTGATCAATTTGATGCTATTTTAACAGAATTTTTTTTGCTTTTCTTTCAAAAACAAGGACATTTCTAAGTTACCCCAAACTTTTGAACGGTAGTGTGTATATGTACAATTGAAGTCGGAAGATTACATACACTTAGGTTGGAGTCATTAAAACTAGTTTTTCCACCACTCCACAAATTTCTTGTTAACAAACTATAGTTTTGGCCAGTCAGTTAGGACATCTACTTTCAGCTTAACAAGTAATTTTTCCAACAATTGTTTACAGATTATTTAACTTATAATTCACTGTATCATAATACCAGTGGGTCAGAAGTTTACATACACTAAGTTAACTGTGCCTTTAAAGAGCTTGGAAAATTCCAGAAAAGTATGTATGTATCGGCTTTAGAAGCTTCTGATAGGCTAATTGACATTATTTGATTCAATTGGAGTTGTGGATGCATGTACCTGTGGATGCATTTCAAGGCCTACCTTCAAATTCAGTGCCTATTTGCTTGACATCATTGGAAAACCAAAAGAAATCAGCCAAGACCTCAGAAAAAAATTATAGACCTCCACAAGTCTGGTTCATCCTTGGGAGCAATTTCCAAATGCCTGAAGGTATCACGTTCATCTGTACAAACAATAGTACGCAAGTATAAACATCAAGGGACCACGCAGCAGTCATACCGCTCAGGAAGGAGACGCGCTCTGTCTCCTAGAGATGAACGTACTTTGTTGTGAAAAGTGCAAATCAATCCCAGAACAACAGCAAAGGACCTTGTGAAGATGCTGGAGGAAACGGGTACAAAAGTATCTTTATCCACAGTAAAACGAGTCCTATATCGACATAACCTGAAAGGCCGCTCAGCAAGGAAGAAGCCACTGCTCCAAAACCGCCATAAAAAGCCAGACTACAGTTTGCAACTGCACATGGGGACAAAGATCAAACTTTTTGGAGAAATGTCCTCTGGTCTGATGAAACAAAAACAGAACTGTTTGGCCATAATGACCATCATTATGTTTGGAGGAAAAAGGGAGAGGCTTGCAAACCGAAGAACATCCCAACAGTGAAGCACGGGGGTGGCAGCATCATGTTGTGTAAGTCGCTCTGGTTAAGAGCGTCTGCTAAATCACTTAAATGTAAATGTAATGTTGTGGGAGGGCTTTGCTGCAGGAGGGACTGGTGCACATCACAAAATAGATGGCATCACGAGGTAGGAAAATTATGTGGATATATTGAAGCAACATCTCAAGACATCAGTCAGGAAGTTAAAGCTTGGTCGCAAATGGGTCTTCCAAATGTACAATGACCCCAAGCATACTTCCAAAGTTGTAAGGGGGCCTACAAACCTGACTAAGTTACACACGCTCTGTCAGGAGGAAAGGGCCAAAATTCACCCAACTTATTGTGAGAAGCTTGTGGAAGGCTACCCGAAACGTTTGACCCAAGTTAAACAATTTAAAGGCAATGCTACCAAATACTAATTGAGTGTAAACTTCTGACCCACTGGGTGATGAAATAAATAAAAGCTGAAGTAAATCATTCTCTACTATTATTTTGACATTTCACATTCTTCAAATAAAGTGGTGATCCTAACTGACCTAAGACAGGGAATATTTACTATGATTAAATGTCAGGAATTGTGAAAAACGGAGTTGAAATGTATTTAGCTAAGATGTATGTACACTTCCGACTTCAACTGTATGTATGTATGTATGTATGTATGTATGTATGTATGTATGTATGTATGTATGTATGTATGTATGTATGTATGTATGTATGTATGTATGTATGTATGTATGTATGTATGTATGTATGTATGTATGTATGTATGTATGTATGTATGTATGCAAATGGTCATCTATGGCCATGCGAGACACACAGCTGTTGACCCACGATGCACTGCCTGGTCAATAACTAACCATGAATCCCATAATGGATCCTTGGTTACCGTTGCCAACGCAGAGCACACACAAACTAGCCATACACACAAAGTCGCACTGGACTTGACTGACAGGTGTCGAAGAGGCGTGGCTAAAGGTGTTACAGGTCGTTATTGAATTTAGAGCACACACAACCACACACGCACAAACGCCTCGTCATTCGGCTCAGTGCTTTGTTCTTGTACTGACACCATTTCAATTTGCACCACAAATCTGCTGCATTTTCAGCCTGGCTGCCCAAAGAGCAAACCAGCTGTGAAATTGCCTCTCTAGGGAGCGAACAACCCCCCCCACAACCTCGCTAACTACCCCCCTCACTCAATCTGCACACACACACCCATATAGTAGGTGCACTTCCCTTTCTCATGCAAGTGAACCTGTAAAGTATGGGCTGAGAGGGAGAGAAACAAGGGGAGAGAGAGAGAGAGAGAACAGGGGGAGAAACAATTGTGGGAGAGCAAAGAGGGGGAGTGAAAATTGAAAGGGGATGAAAGGGAGAGAAAAAGGGGGAGATAGCATACAAAATGGGTCTAAATAGCTAAACCACAGCCAACAGTCTAAAACAGACCACAAAAGCCCACACAATAAACTGAACACTGTAAAATGACCCCCCCCCCCCCCCCCAAAACTACAATTAGTATTCTATTCAGACAGGTACTGAGAGGTCAATGACTACATGACAAAATAGGTGTGTACATCTACATTTAAAGGTTACATGCCATACACTAAGTGTACAAACATTAAGCACACCTGCTCTTTCCATGACATAGACTGACCAGGTGAAAGAAATGATCCCTTATTGATATCACGTGTTAAATCAACTTCAGTGTCAGGTTAAAG
Organism: Oncorhynchus gorbuscha; assembly: GCF_021184085.1. Lineage (NCBI taxonomy): Eukaryota > Metazoa > Chordata > Actinopteri > Salmoniformes > Salmonidae > Oncorhynchus > Oncorhynchus gorbuscha. The sequence goes on from NC_060184.1 coordinate 64,045,708, forward strand.
AATGATTTTTAAGCCTTGAGGCATTGTGTTTGTGTGCCCTCCAGAGGGTGAATTGGCAAGACAACAGACTGGTAGATGGTAGTGGGTGCCAGGTGCACCGGCTGGGTTTTTCATGCTCAACAGTTTCCCATGTGTATCAAGAATGGTCCACCACCCAAAGGACATCCAGCCAACTTGACACAACTGTGGGAAACATTGGAGTCAACATGGGCCAGCATCCCTGTGGAACGCTTTCGACACCTTGTAGAATCCATGCCCCTGAGGGCAAAAGGGGGTGTAACTCAATATTAGGAAGATGTTGCTAATGTTTTGTACACTCAGTGTATATTCCACCTAGACACTGCTAACCTGCAGATCCAGTTGACCCCTTACACACACACACACACACACACACACACACACACACACACACACACACACACACACACACACACACACACACACACACACACACACACACACACACACACACACACACACACACACACACACACACACACACACACACACACACACACACACACACACACAACTGTAGCTGCAAGAGAGAGGAGAGAGAAATCACAGTGTAGCTGTGCGTTGTGATATCTGATAGGGTTTAACTCAGACATTGTAGCGTTGGGTTGAGTTCTCCCAGCGATCTGCTTCACAAGCCTCCATAATGAGTCAATATATGTAAATCTTTACTAGCCAAACACTGCAGGAAACAAAGACATTTAACTGGCGCTCCCGCTCGCTAGCGCAGCCCTGCACCAATGGGTAATTTCTCCCCATTCACAAGGCATAATTGCCTGCTATTTGAAGATATTCATGCTCAATTTTTGAAATTAATTTCAATTGGGGGGAAATGTAGAAATGTCAGCTTCAGTGAAAGGGATTTGATTTCAATTATCCTCGCTCAAAGGCCCTGTGATTTCCAAATACACTTAAGCGAAATTATGACAAGAATTTTTGTTCGGTGAATTTCAGTGTTTAAAGAGCGATTAGGCGATAATGGGGCGGCTTTGAGCCGGGAGTGAATGCAGCCGTCTCCCTCTGAAAGGCACTCAATTATCTCTGATTGCTCCAGCTATAATGTATCAAATAGAGATACCTGCTATTGCCGTAATTTGTGTGAAAATTAACATGCTGCAATTTCCACTAGAGAGGAAAAAAGAGCTTTAATGGGCGCCTGAACGTACATCAATAAAACTGAGGGAGAAAGAGAGAGGGAAGCAGGGAGAGAAAGATAGATAGGGAGAAAGACAGGGAGGGAGAAAGAGGGAGGGAGTGAGAGAGAGAGGAAGAAAGAGGGAGGAGGGACAGGAGAGAGAAAAAAAGAGTGGGAGGGGACTGAGCGCATTGGCTAAACCGAAAATGAAAGGGAAAAAAGAAGCGATAGAGAAACAGAAAATGAGAGAGAGAAACAGAAAATGAGAGAGAAACAGCACATCAGATACAAAACGAAAGCAAGGGAGGGGGAGATTGTTAAAGAGGGAGAGAGAAAGAGAATTTAATTTACTGAAAATATTACAAATTGCACCTGTGCATAACTCCCTCAAATTACTAACCAATCAACAAGAGTGGCTATTACTCCTCTATTACATGGAGATCAGAGTGAGGAAGAGAGTAGGGCGAGAGACAGACAGATAATGGGGGGGGGGGGGGGCAAGGGAGGGAATATGAGAAGGGGAGAGAGGGAGGTAGCAGGAGGGGGAGAGAGAGCAAGCAGAAAACACATCACTGACAGAGACAGGAACGAGGCTCTGGAATGAAGAGTAGGAAGAGGATAGAGGGATAAGATAAAGGAGAAGGGTGGAGGCAAAGGGGAGAAAGAGGGGATGACGGATAATGAGATGGAGAACGAGAAAAGGATGGAGGAATGAAAGTACAAGAGGGGAGAAAGAGGGAGAGAGAACAGAAAGGTGGGAGCAAGTGGGCGAGGAGCGAAAGGGAGGAAGGTTGAAGGAGGAATGGAGGGAGCAGGGGAGAGAAGAGGTGGGTTAAGGGTAGAGGGGTGAGTTAAATGTTTTATTCAGCCAGCAGTTTAAAGTGGCAGGGCCCTCAGGCACAGAGAAGGACGCCTAAGTGGCCGTGGTGACAAGACAAATTGGCCTTTTGGGTTTCAACCTGTCGCCACACAACCCTACACACTGCTAGAGAGAGATAGAGGGAGAGAGAGATAAGGGGAGGGAGAGAGGATGAGGGGGGGAAAAGAGGGGGAAGAAGGGGGAGAGAGAAGAGGGAGGAAGAGGGGAAAGGGAGCTTGGGGAGAGAAAGGGGGAGGATCGAGAGAGAAGCTTGTAGCGAAGGAGGAAGAAAGTGGAGAAGGAGTGAAAAATAGCGGAAAAATGGAGAGAACTACAGAAGAAAAATACATTGAAACATCAGGGATAAAACGAGAGGGAAAGAGACATCAGATCAAGTGAAGGCAGAGAGACACAGATAGAAAAACATCTACCCTTCAGGCTAACCTGGTCTTCATAAAGGAGACAGTTTAAAAACTACCAGTACCCTCCTACAGACACACACTCAAGGCCGTAAGAGGCCTGTGTAGAGAACAGAGGATACCCTTATCAGTGTGTGTATGTTGTACTTCAACATGAATTACAAGTGTGTGTGTTGGGAAGGCTTGTATAAGAATCTCATTAAAGTATGAACACAACAGTTGAGGCAAGGACAGGGTGGGAGGGAGGGAGAGTGAAAGAGGAGAAATATGGAGGGGAGGTAAATAAAAAGGAGAGCAAAAACAAGGGAACATGAGAGGGGAGTGAGAAGAGATCATTTAGACCATGTGAATGGAGGAAAGGATGAGAGAAGAGGACGAGAGGAGAGGACGCGAGATGCGAAGCGGAGGACTGAGACAAGGAGGGGACAAGAAGAGAAGGGGATGAGAGAAGAGAAAAGGATGATAGAAGAGAACGAGAGCTCAGTAGCTTTCAAAATGGCTCTACAGCACCATCACCTGGACAAACCATCCAACATCGATAAGAGTGTGTGTGTGTGTGTGTGTGTGTGTGTGTGTGTGTGTGTGTGTGTGTGTGTGTGTGTGTGTGTGTGTGTGTGTGTGTGTGTGTGTGTGTGTGTGTGTGTGTGTGTGTGTGTGTGTGTGTACACATCCAGTGTGTTTATGCAAGTGGATTATATGTGTGTGGTGTGTTCATGCTTGTGGGTGTATGTGTGTTAGTGTGTCTCTGTTACCTCTGGTTTGAGTGAAGAGCGTGTGCAGGCAGGACAGATGGGTCCAGATCTGGAGAAGGATATAGGCAGCCTCCTAGTCCGGTTCTGACAGGCCTGGTCCTCACACACCAACCAACCCTGACATGGAGAGAGGGATAGGAATGAAGAGGGATTGGGGGGTGAAGCGAGATGGCATGAGAGAGGGACAGAGAGACAGACAGAGAAGGATGGGGAGAGAGAAGCAGAGGAAATATAATGATTTTACAACATTGTATTAATATCAAGGAAACTTTAAAAAACAAGGCGAATTATCTGCCTAACTACACATAGATCAACTTTCTCCCGCCTTCTCTCTGCCTCCTCCCTAAATGGTATATTCTCAAATTTTCCAAGACAACCCCTCTGTGTGAATAAGGCACATCTGCTTGAGCCTGGGGGTCCTTCCCTTTTCAGACAGGCAGAGCAGAGGGCAGCAGGTGGTTAGGACCCCTGGGGTGAGTCAGTGGCCTTGGACAGGTGCAGAACCTACTCCCTCTGTTCCCCTCCCCCCAATATCTCCCTGGCATGCCCTTTCGTGTTGGGGTTATTACCCAAATAATAACAGTTCCCAAGACATCCAACCCCGTACTACATACTGCACCTGTCCTATCACCTCACAAACCAAATCATCCCACACACACAACGACCCAGTTGAGCACTCTAAGGGTGAGCCACACACCCCTATGCACCAGTCACCCCATAACTCTCCCAGATATACTAGGCCACAGAGAAAAGGAGAAAATATGGAGGTCTCTTTTCCCCTGTATCAATTACAATCATAGAGTAGACAGATAAACTGAAGGGTCTATTGTACTGTTATCAATCTCATTAACCTGGCTGCAACCACACACACACACACACACACACACACACACACACACACACACACACACACACACACACACACACACACACACACACACACACACACACACACACACACACACACGCACGCACGCACGCACGCACGCACGCACGCACGCACGCACGCACACGCACGCACACACGCACACGCACGGTGAATATTATCAGAGCCAACAGAGCAGTTTAATGTCCCATGATCCTCGTGTCTGTGGCGGTTGGCAATTTAGATAACGTCTCTGGCCCAGGGGGTTGTGGGTAATGCTGTGAACTCTGGGAGATTGTAATTGAATTGGGACATATGTGTGTGTTTGATTTTCGTTTATAGGCGATTGGCGGGATGCGGTGTGTGTGTGTTCATTAGGGATGTTATTGCCTGACTGTCTGATCCCAGAGTCTCCTGAGGACATAAGCCTAAACACACAGCACTGTTCCCATGGGCTGGAGATGCATGCGAACACACACACGAGAAAGTGTATATTAACTGATAAAGTCCTGTGGGTCTTTGAGTGAAACTGAGCAAGAGGAGAGAAAGAGAGAAAAACATTAAGCCAGAGAGAGAGCAAGAAGGAGATGGGGGGGCTGATAATGACATAATTACAGCAGTCACTACCTGACACACTGAATCCAGCCGTCAGATGACTTCCACACCATTTAACTAAACAGATTAAACTGCAGTGAGACAAGACACAGAAACTAGCCTACACTCCCTCCCTCTCCATCCCTAGTCCTCTCCTTTCTGTTCTCCTTTCACCCTCTCATTTGCACCTCATCCCATTTCTCCTCTCCCTCTTTTATAACATGCTCCCCCTTTCTTCCCCTGTCCAACTCTCTACCGCCTTGTCTCCCTCCATCCAGGGTGTGATAATGAGGCAGATAGTTGACTTTGTGGAGGGTTACTGTTTCACACAGTGATCTCAGACCAGTGGAACTCAACACACAGGAATCAACCTGGCGCGCGCACATACACACTATTTTGACTGGTGGTTCTCAGGATAAAAGGACTAGAGAGAGAGAGAAGAGACTAGAGGTTCTAGCTTGTAAGGAAATCAATCCTGCCAGCTCTAGAGTTGAATAGGTCTGAAACCAGTCCACTTTTGTAGACAAAGCACGCAACCACGCAGGCAGGGACACGCACACACACAAACACGCACTCACCTCTCACTCTCTGAATAGAGCTGAAACCAGTCCACTTTGTACATCCTCCGCTTAATCAAAGCGGCTCCATTCAGCAATTTGACCTTTTGTTCAAAATAGGATTATCACCTTCTTCTCTATTTATTCCCTCCCTCCCTCAGCCAGTTTCCAGGGGTGACCCACATGACGAGAGTAATTGCAATAATTTGTTAAACGCCATGGCAACGGGTGTTTGAAAGGGGTAAATAAGAGGGGGGTCGGAATGACAAAACGAACCAACGACACTCGGGGGGGGGTGAGAAAGATAGATGGAGAGGAAGATTGATGGAGAGGAAGAGGCAGAAGAGAGAGGGATCAGTGTTTGGCCAGTCTAGCAGAGCAGGTTTATTGATAATAGCGGGGGGGGGGGGGGGGTTAACGTCTCTGTAGGAACACACGCGCACAGAGGTGCAGGCCAGGGCTTTCAGTCTATCTGGCCAGACAAACAACTCCATTTGAGCTCTCCCTTCGTCTGAAAGAAATCCTTAATTACCACTCTTCATCGCCCCCTCTGTGTGTTTATACACACGTGTATTCCTAGAGTGTGTGTGTGTGTGTGTGTGTTTGTGTGTGTGGTGTTAGTATTCAGTGGCAGCAGCTGTTTCACACATTACAAAGGGGGCAAGGGGCTCGTTCCCTGAGAGTGTATGTGCGTGTTTTTTTGGGGGCACATTCGCCCCACTAATTGATTTCTGCTCAGCACTGTGGGAGAGTAACACCCCCTCCCCTACCTCCACACAATGCTCAATCTAAAAGACTAGCAGGCAACGCCACTCCAATCTTCCACTGCATTCCACAACCCTGAAGACAGCATCAGCGCTAGTTCTAGAAAACATACGAGTTCTACTAAGCAAAAGTTCTGAAAACAATACAGAGAGTTCCAGAACAGTTCTAAAACCCTCCACACTATTTCTCCAAATAAAGATATCCAAATACAAGCTCCAGTCAGAGCCCGACTACTACAGTGAGCACAGTGTAGTGTATTCCAGGAAAGCACTTAAGCCTGAAAGAACTAAATTAAGTCCAATTGCAGAAGGGCGAGGGGTGTGTGTATTTATGTGTGTGTAGCAGAGGGAAAGGCCATTGTTCGGCATTCAGTAGAGAGTAGGAATAAATTGTAATAGTAAATCTGAGCAGTACAAAACTGCCTGCAATAAACCACACACACCTCTCTCCCCCCTCTTACACACCCCCATTGGTACTCACGCTGTAGTATTTCCTGATGTGCTTGCGGATGTCCAGTAGCAGCTTGTTGCTGATGTGTGTGGGGTAGTCCAGAGGACGCCCCCCACAGGTCGGGTTGCAGCATCGCAGCAGAGCCGCCTCCACCATCGTACCCTACACACAAACAGGATGGGACTTCGTCAGCACAGTGCTGGCGCGCGCATACACTCACACACAGGACCAGTCAAAGCCTGCTCTCCAGGTTTAGCAGTGGAGAAGTCAGGACTGTAGGAATCATGCAGCACCACATATAGACAGATCAAGTAGACCCCCAGCCAATCTCCCCAGCCTGCAGACCACCAGCCAATCTCCCCAGCCTGCAGACACCCAGCCAATCTCCCCAGCCTGCAGACCCCCAGCCAATCTCCCCACTCATTCACCTGTCAGAACAGGCTTTCATAGGCACCTACCTGGACTGCTAACACAATGGAAATTCCACAACTAGTAGCTAACTACTTCCTATCTGCTAAGGCCTAAACAATGTTCTCATTTAGTCAGTGACAGGACTGGGGAGTGTCTCAACAGGGCTATGCATTCATTGCACTGATACACACATTTCCACACAGTGGTACATCCACACAGTAGTAGTGGTATTCCTACAGGGTTTCCCTGCTTTTACAGAAATGGTGGATGGGGAGTTGGACTGACAGCCGGACGGCAGGACAGCCGGGCGTACACATACAGCAAAAGTTTGAAGTTGGGTTTTCATCCCCAGGAGATGACTAGAAAACATCAATTGATTTTCCTTCTTTCCCTCCCTCGCCCTGTTTCTTCTCTGGTTTTGATAACAGCCGTCTACCTCTCTCTATTTGATGTTCTCTTCCTCTCCCCCGTCTGTCTTTCCCATTCCCTCCAACTCTTCTCCTCTCTTGCCACCCCCTTTCAATCTCCCTGGCCTCTTTCCTTCACTCCCCCTGTATCAAAAGTCAAGGCCCGCCTGAGTTGTTAGACCATGTTACCACTAATTAACGTACCACCTTATCAGTGTGTGTGATGTAAAAACCATGGGAGGACAAACGGAGGGGAAAGTGTCAGCTTCAAGAGTTTCTCTGCGACAAGAGAAAGCTGTGTCCGTCTAACTCATTACTGAGTGATAAGAAAATACACACCTCCCTTTTCCAGTGACCTCGGTTCAGGAATGGCTGTAGTAGGTGGGTAGGAGTGTGATGTGAGTGAGAGAGAGTGAGTGAGTGAGTGAGTGAGAGAGTGAGAGAGTGAGAGAGAGAAAAAGCACAAAAGACAGATCGAGATGGAGAGTGTGTGTATAGGGGTTTAGGAGCCTTTAAGTGCAGGAGTATAAACTATGTCAATGAACACAGACTGTGTGTATGAGTCAGTCCTGTCTACAAATAAGGCATGAGGTACAACACTGAAAGACTACAGCCTACTTCCTAGGAAGTATCAAACGTGTGTGTACGTACCGCTCCCTCAAACACATTGTCGTAGACGTTATCAGTGGTACAGAGAGGGCAGGTGAATGTGAATCGTTCACAGTCTTTATATTTCTCCTCATCAGTGAGTTGGACCGGAGCACCTAGGAACCCATCTCCCTCCTCCTCTCTCTGCGCCTGCTGCTGGGCCCGGAACTGACTGGGGTCCAGACCTGGGGAACACACACACAATGAATCACAATATCTACACAGACGGTATTGGAGTCAGTTATAAACACACTGCTACTGAACAAACACACAAAACCAGTCTGAGGCAGAACCAATCAAGACTACATTGTCTGAATGTGTGTGGCAATGCACAGGGGTGAAGTTGCCATACAGTGCATTTGGAAAGTATTCAGACCCCTTAACCTTTTCCACATTTTGTTGCATTACAGCCTTATTCTAAAACGGCTGAAATATTTCCCCCCCTCAATCTACACAAAATACTGCATAATGACAGGAAAAAAAACAGATTTTTGCATATGTATTACAAATTTTAAAAATGGAAATATCACATTTACATAAGTATTCAGACCCTTTACTCAGTACTTTGTTGAAGCACCTTTGGAAGCGATTACAGCCTCGAGTCTTCTTGGGTATGATGCTACAATCTTATCTGTATTTGAGGAGTTTCTCACATTTCTCTCTGCAGATTAAGCACTGTCAGGTAGGATGGGGATAGTCGCTGCACAGCTATTTTCAGGTCTCTCCAGAGATGCTCGATCGGGTTCAAGTCGGGCTCTGGCTGGGCCACTCAGGGACATTCAGAGACTTGTCCCGAAGCCACTCCTGCATGGTCTTGGCTGTGTGCTTACTGTCATCGCCCCAGTCTGAGGTCCTGAACGTTCTGGAGCAGGTTTTCATCAAGAATCTCTCTGCACTTAAGTCAAGATTGAGGGAAAGATGAACGGCGCAGTCTCCTAGTATCTGCCTCTGAAAAACATACCCACAGCATGATTCTGCCAACACCATGCTTCACCGTAGGGGTGGTGCCAGGTTTCCTCCAGATGTGATGCTTGGCATTCAGGCCAAAGATTTCAATCATGGTTTCATCAGACCAGAGAATCTTGTTTCTTATTGTCTGAGTCCTGTAGGCCCCTTTTGGCCTGGGATTCTTTTAGGTGCCTTATAGCAAACTCCAAGCGTGCTGTCATGTGACTTTTACTGAGGAGTGGCTCCCGTCTGGCCACTCTACCATAAAGGCCTGATCGGTGGATTGCTCAGTTTGGCCGGGCGGCCAGCTCTAAGAAGAGTCTTGGTGGGACCAAACCTCTTCTATTTAAGAATGATGGAGGCCACTGTGTGTTCTTGGGGACCTTCAATGCTGCAGAAATGTGTTGGTACTCTTCCCTAGATCTGTGCCTCCACACAATCCTGTCTCGGAGCTCTATGAACAATTCCTTTGACCTCATGGCTTGGTTTTTGCTCTTGACACTCACTGTCAACTGTGGGACCTTATATAGACTTGCGTGTGCCTTTTCAAATCATTTCCAATCAATTTAATTTAACACAGGTGGACAACAATCAAGTTGTAGAAACATCTCAAGGATGATCAATGGAAACAGGATGCAGCTAAGCTCAATTTCAAGTCTCATAGCAAAGAGTCAGAATACTCTCTCGTTTTTCTATTTTAAAAAAAAACATTTGCAAAAATGTCTAAAAACCTGTTTTCGCTTTGTCATTATGGGGTATTGTGTGTAGATTGATGAGGGACATTTTTTGTTAATCAATTTTAGAATAAGGCTGTAAAGTAACAAAATGTGTTAAAAGTCTGAATACTTTCTGAATGCAATTAAAATGTAAAATAAAAAATGCATATATCAAGGCCAGCAAAAAAAAAGTGCTCAAAAGTAAGGAATATCGCACAGCATCACGTTGACTAGGCTGGATGCTGTGACAGAATTGAGTTGCCTAACTCATCTTTCTTCTCCATCCACAGGACATAAAACAATAGAGGTAAGATATAGATTTTGAGACATGATATGTAGTATTTTTATATTTTACCATATAATGTTAATAATAATGAAATATTCCTGTTCTTTTTTGAAGATTTCACAAAACATGGGGTCGCATTAGCTTTCAGAAATCTGTATTTTCAAAACGCAGACATAGAAAAAATCTATAATGAAAAAGATTTAATCTGCATTTTATATTGAAAGTCAGTGTTTTTTTTGCTTCATAAGAGTGGTAGTGGTAAGGGGAGTGCAATTAATTTTGTTTCTATTTTCAAAGCTTATTACATTTAATACAGCTTGTGTCATGCCAATTAAGCTTTTAGCGACCCGTGGAATAAACTTGACCATCACAATATGTAAATCCTCAAAGTTGCTGCGAGAAAGCTGCACGGCTGTCAGAGCTCGGTGATATCGGATGCATAAGGTTACGAAATCCGACTTTGTTGATATACTGTTAATCAAAAGTTAGAAAACCCCTACTGAACGACTCAGAACATTAATAAATAATATTTGTCTTGGTAAAATGTATTTTATAACATAAGGAAGAGATATTTTATCACCAAATCACTCTGGGGAGAGTGGGTGGACAGAACCCTAACATATGGTATGGTGGAGACTGTAGAGGAAAAGGTAGAGAGGAAGGACAGAGAGAGCGCAGATCGTGAGGGAGGTGTGATAAAAACAAACCGGAAATATCAGATTTTTGTAAGGATGCCAAAACAATCAAATCACTGTGTGTGTGCAAGCAGCTGAGATAATCATATCATTAGAAGCTGAGCAGCTGAACACCCATTTGGTATTCCCAGGTGAACCCAAACACTGACACACACAGAAAACACACACCTTCCGTGGCTAAGTGAATAATGTGTTAGTAAATCAGTGTTGAGGACTAGGCCACAGAACCCCCCACCTCCCCTATAGCAACATACACAGTGCCATCTACAGACAGAATGTGAAGACCAAGGACACAGGTTTCTGTTAAGAACTATATATCTACTGTCTCTCATCTCTAAGGCCAGGATTGTTTCCAGACCATGTGACCTTATCAGGGAAAACTTCAGACACCAGGCTAGGAACATCTCTACAATTCTACTCTAATAACAGTGAAACAGTGCTGAGAACTGAGACCCACCCAGCCATGAAGCGATGAGGACCCCATCGATACCCTCGATGGGCTCACAGATCCTGCCCACCACGGGGTGCACCTGCTGGGCAAGGTAGTACTGGGTGTCCAGGCTCAGCCCGGCCTGCTTCTGGAGCTGCTCCAACGCGTAGGCCCTCTGGCTGGCTGCCAATGTAGAACCATCCTGGGGGAGAGAAGAGAGGGAGAAGGGAGAAAGGGTCAGAAACACTTCTGACTGAAAGTCCCTCTCCAAAAACACACATCTGTAAACTCATAATACACTTGCCATCACACACACACTCCCACATCACTACCTGGCAGATGATGTAGGAGACTGTGTCTCCAGCTTTAACCCTTCGTCCGCTCTGAGAGTTGATCCACAGAGCCACGTGAACATGAGGAAGAGACTTCTTGTCTGGGTAGTCCTGGGGGTCCTTAGTCAGGGCCTGGGAGAAGGGAGGGGAGATGAGGGAGAGAAAAAGAGGGAGAGAGCCAGGGAGGGGTGATGAGGGAGAAAAAGCGGGAGAGAGCGAGGGTGGGGTGATGAGGGAGAAAAAGAGAGAGAGAGAGGGAAGAGAGATGAGGAGAAAAAGAGGGATAAGATACAGTGGGCATTGATACAGACTCACACTGTAGAAACGCATACCAACGCAAAGAATGTTGAAAAAACACACACCTTGTGTATCTCATACTGGTTGAGCGGAATGGTTCCGTTAGCGACCTTCTCTCCCAAATCCACAAGATGACGCTGGATGTTCTCCACGATGACATCCCGGTTCTGGTCCGACAGGATTTGACCAATCACATAGCTGAGAAAGAGGTGGAGGAGGAAGATGGGTAGAATCAGATCATTGATTAACATTGCCACGACTTAGGGGAATCTGCCAGAGCAAGGTTTGAACCAGCCAACCCTGCAGCAACAGCAAACACACTACCTTCTGTGCCAAAATGGTTGAGACATCTTGGCATTATACAAGAGGAAGAAGGGGATGAGTGGAAGTACAATATATAGCGTTCTCCAGTTGACGTGTCCACCTACTTGCCACACTCCTTGGCGAGGTCACACCAGTCCCTTCTTACGATGTCCAGCCCCTTGAGTTCCTGCTTGGTGCTGTAGCGGCCATCCCCCAGTGGCTCCACCACCAGGGCGGCATACTTCTTCTTCTTCAGCAGCAGCAGAGACTTGAACACCCCGTCGATGTCAATCTCCAGGAGCTTGTAGAGCTTGTTCACCTCAGCTTTCACCTGGGGAAGACACAGGCAATGTCAATCTCTCTTTATCCATCTGGCATTCTGTTCTCTCAATTCCACTTTCCGTGCCTTTATTTCACCATCAACCCACAAAATATAACTGTTGGAGTTTGATTACGATGGAATCTCTTTCTCTAGACCCCTCTATTTCTCCCTCCCTCCCTCCCTTTCCTTACCTTGTTTCCTAGTTTGTAGACCTCCTCCAGACTGGAGCTGTTGGTGTTGATCATGATGGAGTCTGTGTCGCCGTAGATCACTTCCAGGTTCATCTGACACACACAGGAAGTCAGAGGTGAGGAGTGGGGTCTAAAGTAGTACTGCGTTTGAAATGGTATGGAAATTCCCTATTTAGTGCAAGTCTTTTAACCAGAGCCCTGGGCCCTGGCTAAAATAAGTGCACTATATAGAAAATAGGGTGACATTTTGTGCGCACCACCTAGCTCTTGGTCATCAGTAAGGATATTGTTACATTGTTCTTTCTAACATGGCCATGTAGTAACTACTGGTGAGGTATTCCATTGATCAGTTAGGTTTAGAGTACAACAAGTACTCACCTTCTGAACCATGTCTTTGGTGTGCATCAGGATCTAAAGGAAACACAGTATAGAACATCATGAATACAAAAGCACTCAAATAGCATAATGAACTGTCAAGTAGGGCTGTAGAAGTGACTGCATTACTGCCAAACTGGCAGTCATCAGTCATGACTGCTGTCAAATTCCACGTGACTGTTGAGTCACGGTAACCTCCTCTTATGCACTCTGTACATGCGTTGGTAGTACTCAACTCACTAACGACCATCAGGTCCTAATGGTCTGGGACTCAGGGCTCTACTGTCCCTCCACCAGGTCCTAATGCCCTGGTACTCAGGGCTCTACTGGCCCTCCATCTGGTCCTATTGTCCTGGTACTCAGTGCTCTACTGTCCCTCCATCAGGTCCTAATGGCCTGGTACTCAGGGATCTATTGTCCCTCGAACCACTCTGACATCAATGCAAATGCAATGGAAAATCAAACATTTATCAAGAGTCTCATTCTCTTAAAACTGACCATTATTTTGTATTTTTTTTTACCTCACTATGATGATAAATGTGAAGAAAAGAGTTCAACAATAGGTTGAAATTCAGTAGAAAACATGGTTTTTGTGGATGTTGTTTCAAAGGCAAACAACACTAATGGACAGCACTTTAAGGTGATTCATTCAAAGCATTTAAGACGTTGCATGTAGAACACCCATACGCACATTAGAGCTTATGCACATGCCTATTTGAGCTCAAGCATTAAAAAAAATATATATATATTTTTTAAATAATGATTGTACCATTATACAATACCTAGCTTAATATCCTACCGCATATGTCCAGTCTATAAAATAAAACAATTATAGTAATCACCCTTGTGTGGACTGTATTATTATGCATACTGGATGGACTGGTTACCTTATGCTACGCTCCAAACTTTCTATGCACGAGTCTGGGAGAGAACGCATAGGGCCTAGGCAATGATGTTGGTTCACTGATTGTGTAGAGTGGCTTACAGAGTTAGTCTACTATTATAGTGAATTTGTATTGTATACACTGTTTGTGTTTGTGTGTGTGTGTGTGTAAATATACTTTATTTTCCCCCACTGTCTGGACTGTGGCCCATCTAATGATTTCAATGTCAGAAAAATCCGCTGTTTTTGCATCTTTGTGTGTGCGTGTGTGCGCGCGCGGTCACGCGTAAATCCTTGGTGATTTGCTATTAAATGGAGGATAATTGGCTAATAGGGCCATTAGTCTCGCTGCAAAGGGCCTTCAAACCCCCACACACACACACACACACACACACACACAGCAAGCCTAATGACTCCTAATGGCCTCAATAGCCAACAGAGTGAGTGACGGACCAGAGAGTGGGAATGAAAAAACAGATGAAGCGAGCGAGAGAACGAATGGAGCTGTGCTCAAATGGGGACAGGCAAAGAGAAGAAACACAATGAAACCAAGAGTGAAGTGTCCGTTCAAATGCATCACGGAAAGGTGTAAGAGAAAAATGGACAGAATAAGGAAGAGAGAGAGCGCCTGGGGGATAGATGGACAGACATTAAGGCACTCGTGCCTGTGTCCTCTGTAGCAGATGGTGGGGGTTAAGTGTGTGTGTACAGTGCAAGGATCAGGGATGCTAATCTGAGGGTGGGGTAAGAGTGACTGGGTGCAGTTTGACCTGACACCAGCAATATGTCCCTTCACACACGCCCCAGGGTTTCTGTTAGCCGGTAGTAGAGGACTTTTTGCAGACTAAAAAAAAACCCGAAAGGCGATAAATAAAATCTCCGCTGGGCAATTGTCCGGGAGAAGAAATCGCATCACAAAATAACGCTATTTATCCTATTCATTTATGAAAATACCAGTCAATGTAAATACATGCTTATCGATCTATGGGTTAATTTGCATGAATTTGTGAAATTAAATTGAAGCACAGCCTAGTTTCAGCTTAAAATCTGTCAGAGAGCACATGAGTTGCAGCTACAGCTTGCTGCTGGAGTGAAATGTGTTCTATAAGCCCAATCATATCATAGAGGAACAATTATGAATTTAATCATGTGAAAAACAGTTTTGATAGCCACGATTTAAAAAAAGCTACCATTTATATTTTTTCTCAACTGGTAATCGAAGCACACTTCCCATTCAAGTGCATATAATGGTAGGCAGGCAGGCTTCAGAGCGTCACATACCACTTTGCAATGAGCTGGAGGCAGTACGCAGTTAATGGCTTGAAACATGAACGTTTTAGTACATTATGAGGCATGTTGACCTTACTTCAAAGTAGCCTAGCCAAAATACGACCAAACGCGGAGGCAACTATTTTATAAACATTTCCATATGCCAATGAAACCAGTAGCTTCTCTCTTATGTTCCATTTGTTTTCAAATTAACTTTCATTGTCATGTAGCCAAATGCACAATCCTAGTCATATTAGGAACCCATGCTACTTGTTGCATCTTTAGATCTCCCCTCTTTCTACATTCCTAACAAATATTTTCATCTCAGTCTCATGAAACCGCTCGGGTGAGGAGCGCTTTTGACAATGGTGTCATCCTCCTAATAGCATTATGGAATGAACATTCACGAGTAGCCGACCACATCGTGCGTATACTGCTCTTAAAATGTTAATAAATTAAGCTAAACATTCATATGTTGCTGTTTTTTTAAATATTTTTTTTATGTAGCCTAAGCTTACTAGTTGTATGAATTTGGGCTCTATCGTCCCACAACTGTCCTCGAATTAGTTTGGAATAGGCTATTTCTTTCTCGCAAAGAATGACAAGCTGACCAATAGAATCGGTTAACTTTAGTGATTTTGCTGTTCGTTACTCGTCTTGCTGGTTGAGGAAAAGTAAATGGACAGTTATTCTAACATTCAAATTCGCATCGGATTTCAGTAATGAGCACGCATGCAGTTGCTTCCTCAAGATGCATGTTCTGTTAAGATTAATTATCATAATCTGTCATTCTGAGCACCGTGGGTGGACGCCCTAAATCAGGCACCCAATGCATATGGGTCTGGTAAGTTTCTCAAATGTCCAGTAAATTAAAATGCTGCAGGTCAAATGTCAGGTGCCACATTTTCTGATCTGAAACGCTGACACACACACAACCCTACGCAGGGACAAGGACAAGGCTATTTGAGACCGACAGCGCGGGGAGAGGAGAGGTTACGAGTGGTTTCCCCTCCCTGAAATTAGAGTGGGACTTAAGCTTTGTGGGCTGCTACATACCTCCGATACAGAATGGAGGGAGATGGGAGGGAGGAGGGGAAGTTTGAGTAATTACAGCACAGCCTCGTCCATTAGAGACAACCACCAAGGTCATCCTACATCACATGCACGCGCAGGCACATGGACACGCAAACATATGCCTAAGAATGTAATATTGTGCCTAAAAATGTCAAAACAGGGAAGAAAGAGATGGAAGGAAAGAAAGCAGCTGAGATTAAAGAGGTGGAGCGAGGGAGAGGAGGTGAGGTAGTGTTCATATAATTGATGTGTGGTCTGGACGTATTTAGACAGTTTTCCATCTGCTGTCAGTGACCACAGGGTGGACCACTCAAGGAGCCACCCCACTGAAAGATTAGCCATCTGACCATGACTCTGGAATTTGTGTGTGGTATCCAAACCGACGACTGCACTGTACTAACCACCGCACTTCAGAAAATAGTCACACCTGGTGACTTTTTCTTAATATTAAAATACTTATTTTCCACCATAATTTGCAAATAAATTCATTAAAAATCCTACCATGTGATTTTCTGGATTTCCCCCCCTTATTTTGTCTGTCATAGTTGAAGTGTACCTATGATGAAAATTACAGGCCTCTCTAATCTTTTTAAGTGGGAGAACTTGCACAATTGGTTTCTGACTAAATATTTTTTTTTGCCCCACTATATATATATATATATAATATAAAAGAGAGAGACAGAGAGACAAACGGAGAGAGAGAGACTGTCCCCGACAAACAAATCTTGGTCGACCGAGAGTCTCCCTGTTCTTTTGACCAATCCATTGGTCTAAATGTTTAAACTTATTTCTCCATATATAGGGTATCTGTCTATGTGTTTGAATAAAAGCAACTACATATGCACTGACCTTGTCTGATGCTTTAAGCATAGCCTACTGTTTGATTAAATAATTAAGACACACAAATTACTCAAGAAAGAGCCCAATGGTCACACTATGTTAAAAGAAATGACAGCGAGTGCCTGTGACTGGCGCACGTAGTCTCGCTCTTCTCCCTACTGCTGCAAAAAAGGCACCACAGCACAGCAAGTGTTTATTGCAACATTTCAGCAATTTAGTTTCTTACTTGTTTCCAACTGAAAAGTTCTGTTATCCAAATCCATCATTTGTTTAAATCCCTCGACCCTTGCTCTCTTTACGTGAAACATGCAAGCATCAATAAATTGGTTATAACAAACTCTGTACACAGTAACACATGACACCAAAATGCATGCAGAAAGATGTGAAAAAGACACTCAAAACGGGCGATTGTTTACTGGTTGCTCAGGAGGGAAAGGGGAAGTCAGATATGTGGAGGACTTGATTTAGTTGTGGAAAAATGATGGATATAGGAGCAAGCATTGGGTGAGTATTGTGTGTGCCAAACAGTTGCTGCTCGATTACAATATTTTTATCCTGCTCATTTAGAACAGTTTAAACACTAAAAAAATAACTGCACAAAAGTCTGTACGAATGAAAAAAATAAATATATAAACCAAGGCCGATTGCTCAGTTTCCGTTTTTTCAGCAGCATACTAATACCTACTATACAAAACTAGTAATGATAACGAGATTACTTGATCATAATATTAATCGTTATAATAAGAATAAGGACATCAAGAAAATGGAGGATAAAAGAGTGAAAGCAGTGTGCATATTATGTGTGACAAACAGATGCTAGATTACAATATTATTTTTCAGCCTGTTTGGAACAGTGTACACACTAAATAAATTACAAGTAACACCAGTTTGTTCTAATGAAATCTTTTTATAAAGCCTTTATTCCAGCATAGCAAAGATTAAAAACAGCTGAAATTGCTTTAGCCGACATTCTGCCATTGCATGAGGCTTGGTGCTCACAAAATCAGTAGGCTATTAAACAAACACTCAAACAGGCAACAGAAGCAAAAGGTCTAATTTCTGTAGATATATACAGTCCTTGTACCAATCTACATTATAGAATAATAGTAAAGACATCAAAACTATGAAATAAATTAATGTAGTAACCAAAATAAGTGTTAAACAAATCAAAATATATTTTATATTTGAGATTATTCAAAAATAACCAGCCTTTGCCTTGACAGTTTTGCACACTATTGGTATTCTCTCAACCAGCATCACCTGGAATGCTTTTCCAACAGTCTTGAAGGATTCCCCACATAAGCTGAGCACTTGTTGGCTGCTTTTCCTTCACTCCGCTGTCCAATCATTCCAAACCATCTCAATTTGGTTGAGGTCGGGGGATTGTGGAGGCCTGGTCATCTGATGCAGCACTCCATCACTCTTCTTCTTGGTCAAATAGCCCGGAGGTGTGTTGGTCATTGTCCTATTGAAAAAATGTATATTGTCCCACTAAGCACAAACCAGATGGGATGGCATATATCCGCAGAATGCTGTGGTAGCCATGCGGGTTAAGTGTACCATTAATTCTAAATAAATCACAGTGTCACCAGCATAGCACCCCCACACCCACTCCTCCATGCTTCACGGTGGGAACCACACATGCAGAGATCCGTTCACCTACGCTGCGTCTCCCAAAGACACGGCGGTTAAAGCCAAAAATCAAATGTCCATTGCTCACGTTTCTTGGCCCAAGCAAGTATCTTCTTATTGATGTCCTTTAGTAGTGGCTTCTTTGCAGCAATTCGACCATGAAGGCCTGATTCACGCAGGATCCTCTGAACAGTTGATGTTGAGATGTATCTGTTACTTGAACTCTGTAAAGCATTTAACTGGGCTGCCATTTCTGAGGTGCAGTTAATTGCTTATTTCTAAGGCTGGTAACTAATGAACTTATCCTCTGCAGCAGAGGTAACTCTGGGTCGTCCTTACCTGTGGCGGTCCTCATCAGAGCCAGTTTAATCACATCACTTGATGGTTTTTGCGATGGCAGTTGAAGAAACTTTCCAAGTTATTGAAATGTTCCATATTGAATAACCTTCATGTCTTAAAGTAACTGACTGTCATTTCTCTTTGCTTATTTGAGTTGTTCTTGTCATAACATGGACTATCTTCTGTATACCACAACTGATTGACTCAAACGTATTAAGGAAAGAAATTTCACAAGTTAACTTTTAACAAGGCACACCTGTTAATTGAAATGCATTCCAGGAAATTACCTCATGAAGCTGGTTGAGAGAATGCCAAGAGTGTGCAAAGCTGTCATCAAGGCAAAGGCTGGGTGTTTACTCGTCTCTGCTGCCTCTGCCGCATTTTTCTCAATCCCAATACGCTGGTTAACTTTGCGCTTAAGCACATAGCAACATAGGGAAAGGCGCAATTCTACGGCGCACTGAAGTTTGTTTCAGAACCTCGGACAGTGACCATATCAAACGCAGAAGAAAGCGCATTTGTTATAAAATAATATTAGATTTATTAGTGTTGCACCATATACAATTTCAGTATCACGTCTTTGAATGACAGACTGTGCCATCCCTGTGGCCTCCGCAAGGGATTAATCCACTGAGACAGGCTCGAATCAGACAGGTGTCTTGTGCACCATGAAAGATTAAAAAAAATAAACGAGACTGCTTGACTAAAGAAATCTCAGTCGATCAACAGCCTATCAACCAGTCAACTAAATAGGGTCAGCCGTAGAGTAGATGGGTGAGATTTTGTATATATTAAATCCATTTTGAATTCAGGGTATAACAAAATGTGAAATAAGTGAAGGGGTATGAATACTTTATGAAGGCATCGTAGTCCACACACACCCACAACTAAACAACGCCACTCATGTTACAGATAAACAACTAGTTGTGGTGCCACAGGGACAAATGAATTATGATAGTGTAGTTTTGTGAAGATCGACTATAGTCAGTTACATACACTCAATCTTCTCTTTCCCTTGTTTTCCTCACCCTTTCTCTCTTTTATATATCTATCTTCATTGTGTCTTGTCCTAAACTGCATTATCCATTGCTCTCTAACACTCTAGACTCCCTCTCTCACCTCCCTTCTCCACTTCACTCTACCTCTCCCCCATCCGTTCCCCTTCCCCTCCTGTCAGTGTATAATTAGTCTGGTCAGTAAATTAGCGGCTGGCTGACGGGCCCTCCTGCGGTGCCAGGGGCAGGTTCACAGACTTGAGACCTCTGGGTAACAGAATGACTTCCACAGGCGTCAAGCTGGGTTTTACAGGTCATCACTGAACGGGAGGTCAGAGTTCAAACTGTCACACAAGATGATACAGATACACCCAGGGAAAGACTTGAGATGTTCAGACTGTGATAAAGGTATATGTCCTAAACAGACGGGTAGAATGTGGTAAGGTAGAGATGGAGGAGGTGGCAGGGGAAGGAGAGAGAAGACGTGGCAAAAATAAGGAAAGACAATAGATGCAAAGGGAGGGAAGAAAGGAATGCAATGAGGAGAAAATGTATGGAAGGTAGGATAGGAAGTAACAGATGGATAAAGCCTACGCCCTAATTGATCAACGGCCAAGGCACTGGCAGTCAAAATATGCATGTCCCCTTAACACATTTCCTCACGCAAGACACCAAAAAGATATTTGCTCAGTGAAAGGGAATTCTGCACCTTCTACCCCAACACACACACAGCCCGCCCAGATCAGAGGAGGTATGTTAAGCCCTGTCAAAGAGCGGACACCCACACTCCTGTCAAAGAGCGGACACACACACAGACTTTCACACACTACATGAGTGACACACACCTGTCCTAGTGGATTCCTTGGCAGTGCGGTCATGTGTAATCTCAGGAGGGTACATCTGTTGTAAAACTAGGTCCGATTTAATACAACCACCTCACCTCAAATGTTATTTGTCACATGCTTCGTAAACAACAGGTTGTAGACGAACAGTGAAATGCTTACTTACGAGCCCTTCCCAACAACGCAGACAGACCCGCAGAAAAAGAAAAAATAGAAATAGAAAAGTAAAACACGTAATAATAAATACACAATGAATAAGGATAACTTGGCAATATACCAGTACCGAGTCGATGTGCAGGGGTTTGAGGTCATTGACGCAGAGATGTACATATAACTAGGAATAAAGTGGCTTAATAAACAGTATCAGCAGCGTATGTGATGAGTCAAAAAAGTTTGTACAAAAATAATCAATGCCAATAGTTAACCAAATAGCTACCCGGACCAACTATTTAGGAGTCTTATGGATTGGGGGGGGTAGAAGCTGTTCAGGGTCCTGTTGGTTCCAGACTTGGTGCACCGGTACTGCTTGCCGTGCGGCAGCAGAAAGAACCGTTTATGATTTGAGTGGCTGAAGTCTGGAAAACTTGTAGGCCCTTTCTCTGACACCGCCTAGTAGAGGTCCTGGACGGCAGGGAGCTCAGCCTCAGTGATGTAGTGGGCCGTGCTCACTACCATCAGTAGCGCCTTGTGGTCGGATGCCAAGCAATTGCCATACCATGCAGTGATGCAGCCAGTCAAGATGCTCTCAATGGTGCATATGTAGAACTTTGAGGAACCGTGGGCCCATGGCAAATATTGCGGGTTGTCGTGCCCTCTTCACAGCTGTGTTGTTGTGTGTGGAACATTATGTCTCTTTAGTGATGTGGACACCAAAGAACTTGAAGCTCTCGACCCGCTCCACTACAGCCCCTTCGATATGAATGGGGGTGTGCTCTGCCCTCCTTCTCCTGTATTCCGCAATCAGCTCCTCGTCTTGCTGACATTGAGGGAAGTTGTGGTACCGGCACATCAATGCCAGGTGTCTGATCCCCTCCCTATAGGCTTTCTCGTCATCATCATCATCAGTGAGCAGGCCTACCACCGCTGTGTCGTCAGCAATATGAACCTGTTTAAAGGTCTTACTCATATCGGCTACAGAGAATGAGATCACACAGCCGCCGGAACAAGTGGTGCTCCTCTGCGTGGTTCAGTGTTGCCTGCCTCGAAGCAAACAATGAAAGCATTTAAGCTCGTCTGGTAGGCTTACGTAACTGACCATCTTGCGGCTGGGTTTCAGTTTTCAAACTAACACTGAGTACAAGCCCCGACACATCTGACAAGCATCAGAGACTGCGTAGTAGGATTTGATCTTAGTCCTGTATTGAAGCTAGAGGTCGACCGATTATGATTTTTCAACGCCGATACCGACTATTGGAGGACCCCAAAAAAGCAGATACCGATTAAATCGGACGATTTTTATTTATTTGTAATAATGACAATTACAACAATACTGAATGAACACTTATTTTGACTTAATATAATACATCAATAAAAATCTATTTAGCCTCACATAAATAATGAAACATGTTCAATTTTGTTTAAATAATGCAAAAACAAAGTCTTGACGAAGTAAAAGTGCAATATGTGACATGTAAAAAAAGCTAACGTTTGAGTTCCTTGCTCAGAACATGAGAACATATGAAAGTTGGTGGTTCCTTTTAACATGAGACTTCAATATTCCAAGGTAAGAGGTTTTTAGGTTGTAGTTAATATAGTATTTATGGGACTATTTCTCTATACCATATGTATTCCATATACCTTTGACTATTGGATGTTCTTATAGGCATTTTAGTATTGCCAGTATTGCTTCCGTCCCTCTCCTCGCCCCTACCTGGGCTCAAACCAGGAACACATCGACAACAGCCCCACTCGAAGCAGCGTTACCCATCACTAAACAAAAGCCGCGGTCCTTGCAGAGCAAGGGGAATAACTACTCCAGGTCTCAGAGCGAATGACGTTTGAAACGCTATTAGCACGCACCCCACTAACTAGCTAGCCATCCTTTCCTGTGGCGGTCCTCATGAGAGCCAGTTTCATCATAGCGCTTGATGGTTTTTGCGACTGCACTCCAAACTTTTAAAGTTCTTGAAATGTTCTGTATTGACTAACCTTCATGTCTTAAAGTAATGATGGAGTGTCCTTTCTCTTTGCTTATTTGAGCTGTTCTTGCCATAATATGGACAAATAGGGCCATCTTCTGTATTTACCCTTCCCTTGTCACGACACAACTGATTGGCTCACTTTTTTGGTTACTTCATGACTCCATGTGTAATTTCATAGTTTTAATGTCTTAACTATTATTTTACAATGTAGAAAATAGTAAAAATAAAGAAAAATCATCCTTGAATGAGTAGGCATTCTAAAACTTTTGATCGGTAGTGTAGGTAAAACGGATTTCAGTTTTCCTCCATTAAAGTCCCTCGCCACTAGGAGTGACGCTTCTGGATGAGCATTTATTTGTTTGCTTACGGTCTTATACAGCTCGTTAAGTGCGATCTTAGTGCCAGCATCGGTTTGTCGTGGTAAATAGACAGATGCAAAATAATCGTGGTAAATAGTATGGTCTACAGCTTGAGGTAATCTAACACAGAAGAGCAGAACCTCGAGTCTTAATATTAGAGATCGCGCACCAGCGGTTTTTAACAAAGCGACAAACATCCCCCCCGTGAGTTTACCCAACAATGTTATTATTTTCTCTACACACACAGCTCAATAGTATTACATATACTGTCGTCATACAACAATGATCCCAATTATTACCTACAACATTAACTTTACATTACAATCAGATACTATGAGCTTAAAACTCTACGAAGAAAAATATGATTTACCTTTTAACAAAGCGACAAACATCCCCCCCCGTGAGTTTACCCAACAATGTTATTATTTTCTCTACACACACAGCTCAATAGTATTACATATACTGTCGTCATACAACAATGATCCCAATTATTACCTACAACATTAACTTTACATTACAATCAGATACTATGAGCTTAAAGCTCTACGAAGAAAAATATGATTTACCTAACTCTGTTAGACAGTCATTACCATTTTCATAAATTACACATACAAATTCCTCCCACCTGTTGTTATACAGTAATAACCATGGAAATATTTATGTTATGAAAAGCCCTATAGAAGTTTAGTACTTTATTTTCAGTCTGGACAACGAGATAAGTAGATACACTCACACCCATTGAAATATACACTACATGTCCAAAAGTGTGTAAACACCTTCTTGTCGACCATCTTACTCCAAAATCATGGGCCTTAATTTGGAGTTGGTCCCGCCTTTGCTGTTATAACAGCCTCCATTGTTCTGGGAAGGTTTTCCACTATATTTTGGAACATATCATGGAAACCAAGGCCTCAGCCCAAACCATGAAATACAGGCCCAGATCATTATTCCTCCTCCACCAAACTTTACAGTTTGAAATATGCATTGGGACAGGCAGCGTTCTCCTGGCATCCGCCAAACACCGATTTGTCTATTGGACTACCAGATCGTCAAGTGTGATTCATCACTCCAGAGAACACGTTTCTACTGTTCCAGAGTCCAATGGCGGCGAGCTTTAAACCACTCCAGCCAATGCTTGGCATTGCGCATGATCATCTTAGGCTTGTGTGGGACTGCTCAGCCATGGAAACCCATTTCATGAAGTTCCCGACAAACAGTTACTGTGCCGATGTTGCTTCCAGAGGCAATTTGGAACTCGTTAGTGAGTGGGGACAGACGGTTTTTATGCTCTATGCTTCAGCACTCGGTAGTCCCATTTTGTGAGCTTGTGTGACCTATCACTTTGCGGCTGAGCCGTTATTTCCACATCACAATAAAAGCACTTACAGTTGACTGAGGCAGCATTAGCAGGGCAGAAATTTGACTGACTTGTTGGAAAGGTGGCATCCTATGACGGTGCCAGTTTGAAAGTCACTGAGCTCCTCAATATGGGCCATTCTACTGCCAATGTTTCTCTATGGAGATTGCATGGCTGTGTGCTGGATTTTACATAACTGTCAGAAACAGGTGTGGCTGAAATAGCCAAAACCACTAATTTGAAGGGGTGCTTTAAGATATATAGAATATTTACTGTATTTGTTTTGCTCAGAAAACAGAAAACATACTTTTTGCCATAGTATACCTCTCCCAAAGTGACTATTTTTTAAGCCCAGGCATATTACCAGCCAATCACACTATTTAGGAAGATTGGGGATTGTGCAAAAATATGGACTATAACACACATCCTGAGGGAGAGAGATGGGTTCAACTAGTGTATGGTGTACTAAGATACACATGTCCATTATTTATTCTTGGAAGTGGCTTCATTGATTGTAACAAATGTGAGTACAGGGAAAAAGGGGATACCTATGAGCACAGGGAATAGTATTTACACAGATCTTATCACACACACAGGATTAATCCTGCCCACCCTCCCCTGGTACCCATAACGACTAGGGATGTGACAATTACATAACAAATCGTAATGTTTAAAACAGCCATTTATCGGTTTTCCATTAATACATATATATTTTAAAATCCATGCAAATTCATAATGCTGCTGCCAGCAATGGTTTGCGTATCGCGATGCATCCCTTCCAGATGGTTAAGCATTGCACCTGTACTGCCATTTCTGTTAGGCCAACCGATTATGATTTTTCAAAGCCGATACCGATGATTGGAGGAAGAAAATAAGCCGATACCGATTAAATCGGATGATTTTTATTTATTTGTAATAAATGACAATTCCAACAATGCTGAATGAACAATGAACACTTATTTTAACTTAATATAATACATAAATATAATACATAAATAAAATCAATTTAGTCTCAAATAAATAATGAAACATGTTCAATTTGGTTTAAATAATGCAAAAACAGTGTTGGAAAAGAAAGTAAAAGTGCAATATGTGCCATGTGGGAAAGAAAGTAAAAGTGCAATATATGCCATGTAAAAAAGTTAACGGTTAAGTTCCTTCCTCAGAACATATGAAAGTTGGTAGTTCCTTTTAAGTTTTCAATATTCCCAGTTAAGAAATTTTAGGTTGTAGTTATTATAGAACTATTTATCTCTATACCATTTGTATTTCACATACCTTTAACTACTGGATGTTCTTAAAGGCACTTCAGTATTGCCAGATTAATCTCGGGAATTGATAGGCTTGAAGTCATAAACAGCGTTGTGCATCCCAGCATTGCTAAGAGCTGCTGTTTGAATAAATGCTTTACGAGCCTGCTGCTGCCTTCCACCGCTCAATCAGGCTGCTCTATTAAATCACATACTCAATTATAATGTAATAAACACACAGAAACACGAGCCTTTGGTCATTAATATGGCCAAATCAAGAAACTCTTATTTCGAAAACTAAACGTTTAATCTTTCAGTGAAATTCAGAACCTTTCCGTATTTAATCGACCAGGTGGCAAACCCAAGACTAAATTGTTATTTTTATTTCACCTTTATTTATCCAGGTAAGCTAGTTGAGAACAAGTTCTCATTTAGAACTGCGACCTGGCCAAGATAAAGTAAAGCAGTGCGACACACACAACAACAGAGTTACACATGGAATAAACAAGCGTACAGTCAATAACACAATAGAAAAAAGAAAGTCAATATACATTGTGTGCAAATGGCATGAGGTGGTAAGACAATAAATAGGCCATAATAGCAAAGTAATTACAATATAGCAAATTAACACTGGAGTGATAGATGTGCAGATGATGATGTGCAAGTAGAAATACTGTGCAAAAGAGCAGAAAAGTAAATAAAAACAATATGGGGATGAGGTAGGTAGATTGGATGGGCTATTTACAGATGGCTATGTACAGCTGCAGCGATTGGTTAGCTGCTTAGAAAGCTGATGCTTGAAGTTAGTGAGGGAGATATAAGTCTTCAGCTTCAGCGATTTTTGCAATTCGTTCCAGTCATTGGCAGCAGAGAACTGGAAGGAAAGGCAGCCAAAGGAGATGTTGGCTTTGGGGATGGCCAGTGAGATATACCTGCTGGAGCGCGTGCTACGGGTGGGTGTTATCGTAACCAGTGAGCTGAAATAAGGCGGAGCTTTACCTATCATAGACATAGATGACCTGGAGCCAGTGGGTCTGGCGACGAATAGGTAGCGAGAACCAGCCGACTAGAGCATACAGGTCGCAGTGGTGGGTGGTATATGGGGCTTTGGTGACAAAACGGATGGCACTGTGATAGACTGCATCCAGTTTGCTGAGTAGAGTATTGGAGGCTATTTTGTAAATGACACCGAAGAAGTCGAGGATTGGTAGGATAGTCAGTTTTATGAGGGTATGTTTGGCGGAGTGAGAAAAGGAGGCTTTGTTGCGAAATAGGAACTATTTGGGCATAGACCTGAAAAGTATGACAGAACTTTGCAGGCTAACTCCTCCCCCTTTGGCAGTTCTATCTTGACGGAAGATGTTGTAGTTGGGGATGAAAATTTCAGAATTTTTGGTGGCCATCCTAAGCAAGGACATCAGAGTTGGCGGAGTGTGCTAAAGCAGTGAGTAAAACAAACGTAGGGAGGAGGCTTCTGATGTTAACATGCATGAAACAAAGGATTTTTTGGTTACGGAAGTCAACAAATGAGAGTGCCTGGGGACACGCAGGGCCTGGGTTTACCTCCAAATCACCTGAGGAACAGAGAAGGAGTAGGATGAGGGTATGGCTAAGGGCTATCAAAGCTGGTCATCTAGTGCGTTGTTACATTGCATAACCTTCAATGTTACCTCATCCTTGTGTAAAATTCGGACAAATTAATGACGGTCTTTGTTAGGAATAAACGGCCTTTCAACAGTTCGCAACAGGCCAGGCGGCCCAAACTGACTCTGCTTTTGCACTGAACGCAACAGAAGTGACACAATTTTCCCTAGTTAATATTGCCTGCTAACATTAATTTATTTTAACTACATATGCAGGTTTAATACTTGTGTATTGATTTTAAGAAAGGCATTGATGTTTATGGTTAGGTACATTATTGCAACGATTGTGCTTTTTTCGTGAATGCGCTTTTGTTAAATCATCAAGTTGAAGTAGGCTGTGATTCGATGATAAATGAACAGGCACCGGATTGCTTATATGCAACGCAGAACAAGCTAGTTAACCTAGCTAGATGAAGTAAGCTCTAACATCTAATTAGGTTCACCTGGAAACACTGACCAACACTTTTTTTCCTACCCTGTCAATTCCCCCCTGGTTTATCCATTCGTTGTCATGTCAAAGAATATATTCAAGGTGCTGGCCACTATATTGCAACTACAGATTTAGAATAATCATTATATTTCCATGATTCCAACAGTTCAATTAACTAGGCCTATATTTTGTTGCACATATACTGCGTGGCAGTGTGGAAATGATAATACAGTAAGCGTGCAGTAAATTTAGAAATGGATCAAAATGCTGAAAATAATTTTTGTTTGGAATAGGATTAAACAGTATGAACGGAGAATGCCCCATTGAAATCACTTATTTGTGTTGCCACCCGTGTGTCATTAACTACTCAAAGCATATTTTAACTTTTATTTAAAAACATAAAATACCATCAACTACCGCCATACCATCAAAAAGTGATTCGATTTGTCTATAGCACCGAGCCATAGATCTATCCTGTTTGATTAGCCATCAGTCTGACAAACATACACGGAGTGTACAAAACATTAAGGGCACCTTCCTAATATTGAATTTCGCACCCACCCCTTTGCCCTCAGAACAGCCTCAATTCGTCAGGACATGGACTCAAAAAGATGTCGAAAGCATTCCACAGGGATGCTGGCCCATGCTTTCCACAGTTGTGTCAAGATGGCTGGATGTCCTTTGGATGGTGGACCATTCTTGATACACATAGGAAATTGTTGAGTCTGAAAAACCCAGCAGCGTTGCAGTTCTGGAACAACTGGTGTGGCTGGCACCTACTACCATACCACATTCAAAGGCAATATTGTCTTGCCCATTCAGCCTCTGAATGGCACACAAACAATCTAGTTAGGTCTCAATAGTCTCAAGGCATAAACATCCTCCCCATAATCTACACTGATTGAAGTGGATTTAACAAGTGACATCAATAAGGGATCATAGACTGACCAGGTGAAAGCTATGTCATGGAAAGTGCAGGTGTTCTTAATCTTTTGTACACTGTGTATATGTACACAAACGAACAAAAACAATCTAGCAACTAAGAGCTTTATTTTAAAAAATGGATTGATGACTGATTGAATACAAGTGCTATATAGCTTTATGATGATACTATATCTGTGTAATGTGATTTGATTGATTGATTGGTTGAAAGTGCTGTATAGCATCATGATTTAGTTTATTAGAATTCTCATTAAATGTTTCTCATGCAGCTGCTACTCTTCCTTGGGTACCACATGATTATACTGTGTGTGTGTGTGTGTGTGTGTGTGTGTGTGTGTGTGTGTGTGAAATGGGAGGCGTGTTGTAACTATGACAATTTATTATGGAAACCCCTGAGGTGATTGTTAGAATAGTATGTGTATGGTTGAGGAAAAGAAAGTGAGGGAGGGAGTGTGTGTGTCAGTGAAAAAGAGATTATTACCCTGACCACAATTTATGCTTGGGAGGTATTCCATATACACCGGGGTATTTGGAAATAGCCACAGGAGGGTTTTTCAATACCGTTGAAACATTTTCTTTGAAGTTATTCAAAACATTTGAATATTTGTATCTATATTTTAGGTAAATATCTGCAGTCAACTTGTGCAATGCGTTAGGACATGAAGCAGATCGCGTTCTTCATTTCACAGGTCACATTATTTTACATTATGAAGCTCAAGTAGTTCAACAGAACAGTTGAGCCAGTCAGGTGTTTGTTTGTAAACGCGGGAGCAGGCAAGTCCAGCTGTGTATCGACGGGGGTCGCGTTTTATATTGAAAGTCCGTTTTTTTTCCTTCAATCAAGTGTTCAGGGAGATGGAACTATAGTTTTCCTTCACAGGAAATACATTAGTGCAACACATTCGGCAGTAAATAGCTTCATTTTCATCAGATGACAGATGTCCAACACGACTTGGCGACAATGAAAAAGCCAAGTATCTTTTTCAAAAACTATGAATGGCCATCATATTTTAATGTTTAGGCCTATCATAGAAAGAATGTAGTCAGCTACATTTCCTAATGTTTTGCTTCAAGTTGCATTTTACAAGAGAAAATTAGGCTGTAGTGCCGTCTGCTGATAGAATGCCTGATGGTGATGATAGAATGCCATTTTCATCCGAGTTTAGAAGTGCAACTGAAGCACAAAATTATTCTGATGCCGAGCAGAAATTACAATACGAATTTTAGATGTGTTTACAAAACACAGCAAGATATTTCTTATGCGTTTTATGTTTTTCCCCTGCATGAAAAATGCAGAATTCTGTGTTAGCAAGTTAAACTTAGGGGTTGTGTTATCTAAGTAAGCGGCTGAATTGATAAGGTGACGGGGCATCATATTGTGTTAGCTTTCTGCTGTGTTTGAGAAATCAAAGCCCCTTGGATTAGTTATTTGTACAGCTGCTATTTTGATTTCCTTGCATTTTTTCTCCTCTCAGTTCTTCGGCCTGTCTGCTCCCCCCCCCTATTCTCCGAGCAAAGCAGGCAGGCCTGTTGCCCTAGCGACTTCAGGACTCCACACAGACACAGCTGTAGATAAGCAGCTAGAGAGCCAGTGCCGTTCTTTCTTCAGACAAGCATGCCTCAAAACTGTTCATTTGCACAATGTCTCTCGTTCACATCTGCTTGTAAACGTCGAAACTCACCAAAAATGACATTCGGTAGCTCCCATGTATAACTTTATGGGCAGGATTGCAGGTCTTTGCAATTTGTTTATTTTCGTTTAGCTCGTTAGCATATTTAATTAGCAGCCTACATGGAAATTTGCCATTACTTTTGCTTATTTTGTAAGCATTCTGGTACTAGACGCCCCAATGGGCTTTCTTGCGTTTTCTGGTGCCCCCTTGTGTACTAAGCCGGTAATACCGTAATTCCAGGGGTGAGAGGACAGTATGACGATATGAAAATATGGATATCGCCCAGCCCTACCACAATGGAATAATATTTGTTCCTCTGATCCCCTCTGTTACTGTTCCTCTAGTTCAGTGAAAGCAAGGTAAGTGATGTGGAGAGTCAGGGCTCAGCAGCAGGCAGGGAGGAAGAGTTAAGATGATGGGAGGGATAGAGATGTGGAGAGGAAAGGAAGAGGAACATTGAGAGGGAGTGCACATCAGAGGGGAGTCTATAGTTCCAAGCATGTGCAAAGCTGTCAAGGCAAAGGGTGGCTACTTTGAAGAATCTCAAACACAAAATATATTTTGATTTGTTTAACACTTTTTTTGGTTACTACATGATTCCATATGTGTTATTTAATAGTTTTGATGTCTTCACTATTATTCTACAATGTATAAAAAAGTTCAAATAAAGAAAACCCTCTGGATACACCTGCTCATTCAAACTTTTGACTGGTATTGTACGTTTTCACCTTTCCACAGAGGGGTCATATTAGTGTGTTGCCCAAACTGTTCGGACGCTACAGACAGAAGTTGGCAGATTGGCTGTGCCGAGGGTCATAGAGCAAAACAGATACCACAATCATGTTCTTGAGAGTCTCTTTCCATAGAGGGGTCATACTAGTTTGCAGGCCAAACCGTTCGGACGCTACAGATGATTGTACGAGAAGACTGATTTTCTGGATGTCTCATGGTCTGACAAACACCGCTCTCGCTCTGCCACTTTTCACCGCAGATGCGGAAGTGCAACATCGGCAGATGCGGTGCATTGAGTAGCATCCAACACGAAAAAACAGATGCATCTTGCTTAAACTGAGATTTTTATGGGGATTTTTTTAAATTTCTGCTGGGGAGCAGATATCGACTCTTGGGGGTTAAAGAGGTTGTGCTCTTTAAATTTAAGTCCACTTGTAATTGTCATTTATTCATTGTTTTTGAGCTGTGTCTGTTTGAAAATGTGTGAGAAATTGTACTTTATCTTGAAAATCCTCAGTAACCTACAGCAGCATTATAGAATTATATTGGGGTCTAAAGGGTTACGAAGGCGACACTCCATCTTAACTCCTCAAATTTGACTGGATTGGTTGAACACTGCAGAAGACAACCTCCAGTTTTTTTTCTTTCATTCTCACAAAGGATCTAGTGGAGGAACTAGGTTCAGCTGTTTATTTTATGCCTGGCTACATAAATTAATCTATCGGCAATCAAAGCTGTACCTCACAATGAAATGTTGTATCTGGCAATTTCTTGGCTTACAATGTCTCGCAACTTCAGTAAAGCAGGGCATTCAACATGCAACAGACTGAAAACTGAACACACACCCACGTTATTTGAGCGTGTGAATGCTAAGCATCACGTCTTGAGGAAACCTGGCACCATCCCTACGGTGTAGCGTGGTGGTGGCAGCATCATGCTGTGGGAATGTTTTTCAGCGGCAGGGACTGGGAGACTAGTCAGGATGGAGGAAAAGATGAACAGAATAAATTAGAGAGATCCTTGATGAAAACCTGCTCCAGAATCCTCAGGCTGGGGTGAAGGTTCACCTTCCAACAGGACAACGACCCTAAGCACACAGCCAAGAAAAAGCAGAAGTAGCTTCGAGACAAGTCTCTGAATGTCCATGAGTGGCCCAGCCAGAGCCCGGACCTGAACCCAATCAAACATCTCTGGAGAGACCTGAAAATATCTGTGCAGCGACTCTCCTCATCCAACCTGACAGAGCTTGAGAGGATCTGCAGAGAATAATGGGAGAAACTCCAAATACAGGTGTGCCAAGCTTGTAGCATCATCAACATGCACTGTCAACTGTGCGATTTTATATAGACAAATGTGTGCCTTTCCAAATCATGTCCAATCAATTGAATTTACCACAGGTGAACTCCAATCTAGTTGTAATAACATCTTATTACAATAACATCTTATTATATACATTTGAAAAAGTTTCTTAAAAACCTGTTTTCGATTAGTCATGATGGGGTATTGTGTTTTGATTCCTGAGAAGGAAAAAAATCAAATCAGTTTTAGAATAAGGCTGCAAAGTAACTAAATGTCGTAAAAGTCAAGGGGTCTGAATACTTTCCGAAGGTACTGTACCATTTTTTACATCTAAGTCTCTACCTTCATCAAATGTAAAAAAAAAAAAAAAATTCAAATTTTGCTACATAAGACTGAATCGAGCGGGTCGGTCACATATGAATACACCCCCAGGCGAGCCAGAGCGAGGGGTCAGGCAAAACAAAACATGGTGCGCACCTGTCTCAGTCATCTGAATCTCTCAATGTCTTGACTCGCAAATTCACAAAAGTAGCCTAAAGTTCACATTTTTCTCAGGTTTTATTTAAAATTGCACAACTTCACCCAGGCCTTTATAGCCCATCATCTAGTTGGGCTATAATGTGGAAAATAATGTTTTGTGATAACTGAACTGTGATTTTAAAAAAATAACAACAGTCCCCTAGCCTTAGCGCCATGCCTCTTCTTTCATTCTACCCCCTTAGCCCTCACCTACGAACCTGGCCATTCCTTCCATGCTGACTTCCCTAATGTAAGTTACAGGCGTCTGTCAGTTTTTAAACACAGTCAGAGACTCAATTACAACAAAGTGTTTTAGGTGTCCTCCGCAGTCCTGAAATATGGCCCTACCCTCACTATGCACACACACGGCAGGGTTTCCATCAGGAAAATGCAGCACCCGGACATTTGACCAGCAGCATTTTAATTTAATGGACCAATATACATTGGGTGCATGATTGGGATGTCCACCCACGGTGCTCAGAATGACAGAAATCACCTTTATATTATGGTTCTTTGTCTTAACAGAACATGCACCTGCGTGCATCCTTCTTACCAAATTCCAAAGCACATCTTCAGAAGAAGCCAAGAAGACAAGTAACAAACAGAAAATCACTAGCCTATGTCAATCTAAAATCCCCCATAGTAGAACAATTTACGGTAAGTATACATGTTAAGCCAACTTGCATCTGTTATTTGTTCTGTTATTTAATGTTTCAACTAATTCATCTGGTTGTTATATTCATTATTTTATTTTATTATAAACCAATTCACATGTTTTATTATTAAGTTCTTGACAATGTGTAAGTTCCCACTCGTGGCCAGTCTCAAAGCTGCAAAAAAAAAAACGTTGGCTTTGAGGCTACCCTCAGATAAACACTTAAAATAGATTTTTTTAGTAGGCTTTCAGATAAGTGATCATACTTTATCTACAATTGAGACTAATGTGCCGATATATGCATGATAGCCTATTTCATGAGCATTCATTCCCATTTCTTACCAATTGAATATATGGGTTTTTCATGCTAGCAGTTGTGCCTGCATGCGAACTACAAGGTAGACTTCAAGTATTCACAGCTTACATTTTTCAATGCATTTAGTCTTATTTTGCAGTTAAATTAACCTTGCATTGTTATACAGTGCATTCAGAAAAGGTTTACACCCCTTCCCTTCCTCATTTTGTTACATTCCAGCCTTATTCTAAAATGTATTCAATTTTTTTCTCTCATCAATATACACACAATACCCCATAATGACAAAGTGAAAACCAGTTTAGAAATGTTCGCAAATGTATTAAAAATTAAAAACAGAAATACCTTACTTAACTAAGAATTCAGACCAGAGATGTTTGAGGAGCAGGTGTCCACATTCTTTTGGTAATGTAGTGTAGATTCCATTTTTGTAAATTTGACATTCATCTCAGGTGGGTTTAAAGGGTACAGTAGCCCAAAAAGCACTCCCTCTATACATAATGTAAATGACAATGAAGCATTATTGTTCAATATGCTCAATACTAACTTAGCACAATATTGTAGTTTATAAAGTATATTTATACCCCAAACCATTGGTTTCCAATATGTTATGAGTAGACTTTGCTATTCTGTCTTTCTCACCATAAATCACTTTTGTTCCAATTAAGGCCAGTATGATCCTATTACGCCTGGTTGGCATTGAAACACATGTGGATAGGTGACTTGATATGCCTAATAATCAATGAACATGAGCAAAAATATATATACATTTCTTCAGATTTAAACTGATTAAAAACACACAAAAACGAGTCATGCATATTGTGGATCTAGCTATGGTGCCTTTACCAAGATTAAAATCAATTATAAACATTTGTACCCTCTCAAAGACGTTTGGAGTGAACAAGTAGTCGTTGACGCAGAGAGAGAATAATTAGATCAGGGTTGAGGGATATCAGGGACAGAAGACCTACAAAGTGGTGGACAAAAATGCAAACAAATGGAGGGACAAGAAGACGACTATTGGGCGACCACTCATGCACTTTTTGGGTGGGGGATTGTTGTCTTTCATTCATCCATTCTGATTCTGTTTTTTGGTCCACCACCGGTATCTTTTTAATACATAGAGATTTAAAACTGTCTTCAGATAGGCTTTAGGGAGACAAGTAGATTAACAAGAATAGCAGTACAGCAAATGTAATTTCAGATAATTAACTGAAAGTTGTGTGTGTGTGTTACGGTCATCTTTACATTGCTTCTTATCCAGAGGAACAGTGTGGGTGCAGGGTTGAGTTTTAACTAGGGATGCAGGATATATCGGTGAACATATCGGAATAGGCCGATATTAGCTAAAAATGCCAAAGTTGGTATTGGCCCCATTTCTAGTTTAACGCCGATGTGATAAACCGATGTCAAAGCTGACGTGCATACCAATATAACATAGGTGAATTACGTAATGACACCACATAAAATTTTGCGCTACACGTGCAACATAGCATCCCCATCCTAGCCCACAATGTCTGCTGTGTGGGTATTGGCGGGAACTGGATATTGTCGGGAACTGGAACACGCAGTCGTACACGTCGATGAGAATACAGACCATGGAAGAATTGGGACATTTTCAGCTTCCAGCGACATGGGGTCGTGCATTATCATGCAGAACCACGATGAATGGAATGACAATGGGTGTATCGGTGCATTTAAATTGCCATCGATAAAATGCAACTGTGTTCGTTGTCTGTAGCTTATGCTTAGCCATACCATACAGTCACCATGGGGTATTCTGTTTACAACGTTAACATCAACAAAACGCTCTCCCACACGGCCATACAAGTGGTCTGCCGTTGTGAGGCCGGTTGGACGTACTGCTAAATTCTCTAAAGCGACCTTGGGAGGCGGCTTATGGTAGAGAAATGAACATTAAATTATTAGGCAACAGCTCTGGAGGACATTCCTGCAGTCTGCATGCCAACTGCACACTCCCTCAAAACTTGAAATCTGTGGCATCGTGTTGTGACACAAAACTGCTCATTTTAGAGTGGCCTTTTATTGTCCCCAGTTCCTTGATATGCTACACCTGTCAGCAGGATGGATTATCTTGGCAAAGGAGAAATGCTCACTAACAGGGATGTAAATAAGATAAAGAAGCTTTTTGTGCATATATGATACATTTCTGGGATCTTTTATTTCAGCTCATGAAACATGGGACCAACACTTTGAACAAAAATATAAATGCAACGTGTAATGTAAAATGTTAAAGTTTCAAACAATTAAGTATATGTTTTCTAAATGCATACGGCCTCCAGCTCATTGCAAAGTGGTGTGTGACGCGCTGAAGCTTGCCGACCTTTGCCCATATGCACTTGAATGGCGAATGGGAAGAGCACTTCAATTAGCCTACCAGTTGAGAAATATAAAAAAATAGAATAACTTTTTAAATTGTGGCCATAAAACTGTAAAAACACAGGATTGCATTTAGAATTGTTAGGCAACGATTGGGCTTATAAAAGCACGTTTCACTCCAGCAGCAACGAATGAGCGGATGTTTGAGTAGTTGTAGCAGCAGCTCTTGTGCCGTCTGAACGATTTTCGCTCATATGCTCTGTATCTGCATGTATGTGATAAACATAACTAACAAAAAATATACACGTGTCAATTTAATTCTACGAAATTATTCAAATTTTCCTACAGACCGATAAGCATGATCGGGTCAAATGTAGGCTAAAAAGCATTATTTTGCAATGGGATTTTTTTCCATCTTCTCCCGGTAAATTGTCCAGCGCCAGTTTCATTTATCGGATTTTATTTTATTAAGTATTGGCCAGCTACTACCGGCTAACGGAAACCCTGACACACACGGGTCAGAGTTCAAACTAAGTAGCGTTCCACAACCATCAACAGCTCACACAACACCATGCGCCTGTTATCCCCTCACTACTACACCTTGTTACCCCTTTAACAATAAACCTATCCAAAATAACCATTGTGTCAAAGGTGATTAATGTAATGTAATGTAATGTAATAATGTGATTGTACATTACATCTGTGTATGCCCTCCTCTACCCCTGGCTCCCACACAAGGGAACCAAAAAAAACACATTGGGGACATCTGTGCCGGACCCTGAGCAGTGTAACCCTAAACCCTCCACTTAATGCTCCCCATCCCCTAATACCCCCACGTACCAGGGATGGTGGGACCGGGGCACAACAAATGTTTCCCTACAAAGGCCAGAGTTCAAACAGTAGAGTTGTCTCTCTGCCTCACAAACACACGCTTGTACACTTATGCGGGTGCAACTTGGCAGAAGGCTGGAGATAAAGGAGGGAGATTTCCCTTCCAACCTGGTAAATCAGACAAGAACATCCACAGCCAGGGGGCTGTCATCCCCTCCTAAGCCCAGGCATCTTAACCCCTCCCTGGACTGAGAACTCACTGTGGCCCCAGGCCTGACCTACTATTCCCAGAGGGGTCAGGCCCAGGATGCTACTTCCGGGTTGGAGCGAGCGGTCGCATCGGCACTTCGCTCCGCAGGTAGTATAACTTTTTCATTACATTTCATTATAGTACAACGGTTTGATTTGTCTAATCTTAGCAATTTCTTCTTAGCTAGCTACATAGCCGTCTTTGTATCAAAGATAATTGCATAATTATCGTATTTCGTCGTCCTAACGTAGTGTTCACTGCTATTTGCCCAGCAGCTAGCCAGCTAGCAATGTTAGCTAGCCAGCTCACATTTCATTATAGTACAACGGTTTGATTTGTCTAATCTTAGCAATTTCTTCTTAGCTAGCTACATAGCCGTCTTTGTATCAAAGATAATTGCATAATTATCGTATTTCGTCGTCCTAACGTAGTCTACACTGCTATTTGCCCAGCAGCTAGCCAGCTAGCAAACGCCCACCGATTAGCAGCACTGTAGTAACTATTACACTCAACTGAACGACTTGATTAGTTTAGTGTTAGCTAGCTACATAGCTGTCTTTGCTGTCTTCGTATCCAAGATAATTGTGTAGTTTAGAGTGTGTAGTCTTAGAGTGATTATCTTAATTTACAGAGGTTAGCTAGCCAGCTATTTGTCGTCCTATTTGTCGTCCTTAACGTAGGAGACTCTGCTAGCTAGCCAACAGCTAGCCAACGTCTAGCCAACGTCTAGCCAACGTCTAGCCAACGTCTACCGAATAGACTCAACAACCCGGTTGCATTCACAGGTAGTATCACATTTTCATTTCATTTCATTACAGTACAACGGTTTGATTTGTTTGATCGTAGCTAGCTACATAGCTAGCTACTTAGCCGTCTTTGTATCAAAGATAATTGTGTAGTCTAGAGCGATTTTCTAGGTTAGCTAGCCAGCTATTGTCGTTCTTTTAACGCAACGTAACGTAAACAACACTGCTAGCTAGCCAGCTAGCCCCCGAATAGCAGCACTGCAGAAACTATTACACTCAACGGAACGACTTGATTAGTGTAGTGTCAACAACGCAGCCACTGCCAGCTAGCCTACTTCAGCAGTACTGTATCATTTTAATCATTTTAGTCAATAAGATTCTTGCTACGTAAGCTTAACTTCCTGAACATTCGAGACGTGTAGTCCACTTGTCATTCCAATCTCCTTTGCATTAGCATAGCCTCTTCCGTAGCCTGTCAACTATGTGTCTGTCTATCCCTGTTCTCTCCTCTCTGCACAGACCATACAAACGCTCCACACCGCGCGGCCGCGGCCACGCTAATCTGGTGGTCCCAGCGCGCACGACCCACGTGGAGGTCCAGGTCTCCGGTAGCCTCTGGAACTGCCGATCTGCGGCCAACAAGGCAGAGTTCATCTCAGCCTATGCCTCCCTCCAGTCCCTCGACTTCTTGGCACTGACGGAAACATGGATCACCACAGACAACACTGCTACTCCTACTGCTCTCTCTTCGTCCGCCCACGTGTTCTCGCACACCCCGAGAGCTTCTGGTCAGCGGGGTGGTGGCACCGGGATCCTCATCTCTCCCAAGTGGTCATTCTCTCTTTCTCCCCTTACCCATCTGTCTATCGCCTCCTTTGAATTCCATGCTGTCACAGTTACCAGCCCTTTCAAGCTTAACATCCTTATCATTTATCGCCCTCCAGGTTCCCTCGGAGAGTTCATCAATGAGCTTGATGCCTTGATAAGCT
Organism: Oncorhynchus gorbuscha; assembly: GCF_021184085.1. NCBI lineage: Eukaryota > Metazoa > Chordata > Actinopteri > Salmoniformes > Salmonidae > Oncorhynchus > Oncorhynchus gorbuscha. The sequence goes on from NC_060184.1 coordinate 64,084,823, forward strand.
CCTTTCCTGAGGACGGCTCACCTCTCACAGTGCTGGGCGACTTTAACCTCCCCACGTCTACCTTTGACTCATTCCTCTCTGCCTCCTTCTTTCCACTCCTCTCCTCTTTTGACCTCACCCTCTCACCTTCCCCCCCTACTCACAAGGCAGGCAATACGCTCGACCTCATCTTTACTAGATGCTGTTCTTCCACTAACCTCATTGCAACTCCCCTCAATGTCTCCGACCACTACCTTGTATCCTTTTCCCCCTCGCTCTCAACCAACACCTCCCACACTTCCCCTACTCGGATGGTATCGCGCCGTCCCAACCTTCGCTCTCTCTCCCCCGCTACTCTCTCCTCTTCCATCCTATCATCTCTTCCCTCTGCTCAAACCTTCTCCAACCTATCTCCTGATTCTGCCTCCTCAACCCTCCTCTCCTCCCTTTCTGCATCCTTTGACTCTCTATGTCCCCTTCCTCCAGGCCGGCTCGGTCCTCCCCTCCCGCCCCGTGGCTCGACGACTCATTGCGAGCTCACAGAACAGGGCTCCGGGCAGCCGAGCGGATATGGAGGAAAACTCGCCTCCCTGCGGACCTGGCATCCTTTCACTCCCTCCTCTCTACAATTTCCTCCTCTGTCTCTGCGGCTAAAGCCATTTTCTACCACTCTAAATTCCAAGCATCTGCCTCTAACCCTAGGAAGCTCTTTGCCACCTTCTCCTCCCTCCTGAATCCCCCCCCCTCCCTCTCTGCAGATGACTTCGTCAACCATTTTGAAAAGAAAGTCGACGACATCCGATCCTCGTTTGCTAAGTCAAACGACACCGCTGGTTCTGCTCACACTGCCCTACCCTGTGCTCTGACATCTTTCTCCCCTCTCTCTCCAGATGAAATCTCGCGTCTTGTGACGGCCGGCCGCCCAACAACCTGCCCGCCTGACCCTATCCCCTCCTCTCTTCTCCAGACCATTTCCGGAGACCTTCTCCCTTACCTCACCTCGCTCATCAACTCATCCCTGACCGCTGGCTACGTCCCTTCCGTCTTCAAGAGAGCGAGTGTTGCACCCCTTCTGAAAAAAATACACTCGATCCCTCCGATGTTAACAACTACAGACCAGTATCCCTTCTTTCTTTTCTCTCCAAATCTCTTGAACGTGCCGTCCTTGGCCAGCTCTCCCGCTATCTCTCTCTGAATGACCTTCTAGATCCAAATCAGTCAGGTTTCAAGACTAGTCATTCAACTGAAGACGGCTCTTCTCTGTATCACGGAGGCGCTCCGCACTGCTAAAGCTAACTCTCTCTCCTCTGCTCTCATCCTTCTAGACCTATCGGCTGCCTTCGATACTGTGAACCATCAGATCCTCCTCTCCACCCTCTCCGAGTTGGGCATCTCCGGCGCGGCCCACGCTTGGATTGCGTCCTACCTGACAGGTCGCTCCTACCAGGTGGCGTGGCGAGAATCTGTCTCCTCACCACGCGCTCTCACCACTGATGTCCCCCAGGGCTCTGTTCTAGGCCCTCTCCTATTCTCGCTATACACCAAGTCACTTGGCTCTGTCATAACCTCACATGGTCTCTCCTATCATTGCTATGCAGACGACACACAATTAATCTTCTCCTTTCCCCCTTCTGATGACCAGGTGGCGAATCGCATCTCTGCATGTCTGGCAGACATATCAGTGTGGATGACGGATCACCACCTCAAGCTGAACCTCGGCAAGACGGAGCTGCTCTTCCTCCCAGGGAAGGACTGCCCGTTCCATGATCTCGCCATCACGGTTGACAACTACATTGTGTCCTCCTCCCAGAGCGCTAAGAACCTTGGCGTGATCCTGGACAACACCCTGTCGTTCTCAACTAACATCAAGGCGGTGGCCCGTTCCTGTAGGTTCATGCTCTACAACATCCGCAGAGTACGACCCTGCCTCACACAGGAAGCGGCGCAGGTCCTAATCCAGGCACTTGTCATCTCCCGTCTGGATTACTGCAACTCGCTGTTGGCTGGGCTCCCTGCATGTCCCATTAAACCCCTACAACTCATCCAGAACGCCGCAGCCCGTCTGGTGTTCAACCTTCCCAAGTTCTCTCACGTCACCCCGCTCCTCCGCTCTCTCCACTGGCTTCCAGTTGAAGCTCGCATCCGCTACAAGACCATGGTGCTTGCCTACGGAGCTGTGAGGGGAACGGCACCTCAGTACCTCCAGGCTCTGATCAGGCCCTACACCCAAACAAGGGCACTGCGTTCATCCACCTCTGGCCTGCTCGCCTCCCTACCACTGAGGAAGTACAGTTCCCGCTCAGCCCAGTCAAAACTGTTCGCTGCTCTGGCCCCCCAATGGTGGAACAAACTCCCTCACGACGCCAGGACAGCGGAGTCAATCACCACCTTCCGGAGACACCTGAAACCCCACCTCTTTAAGGAATACCTAGGATAGGATAAGTAATCCTTCTCACCCCCCCCTTTAAGATTTAGATGCACTATTGTAAAGTGACTGTTCTACTGGATGTCATAAGGTGAATGCACCAATTTGTAAGTCGCTCTGGATAAGAGGGTCTGCTAAATAACTTAAATGTAAATGCCTGACCTACTATTCCCAGAGGGGTTTTGCCTCAGCTTAGACAAGAGTGAGAGAAAGAGGAGATCCCACACACAAACAAAGAGGGGACCACAAAGGGAGCCAAAAAGGCCTTTATAAGCAAAGCATTCTGGGTGAGTGGTGGTGTCGTGTAATGTTTATTTATAAACAGCCCTAAAATCAGATCATAAAAGGAAAGCATATTCAATTGATGATAGGTGTGTGTATATGGTGATACAGGACAGCTATGCGATTTTAGACAAGTACAAATACACTAGAAAACACACTACAAACATCCAGCTGCCCTTTTTGGCTCCAAATCACTAGAAACTAACTTGGAGCTATTTGGCTTTCACCTGTCAGAAGTTTAATCTGAGTCAAGGTCTTTCCTTTTCAAAGTGACTTCTTAGAACTGCTTATTTTAGGGTTTATACCGTTGAGTAGGGATTGAATTAACCATAGAATTAGAACTTCCTCTAATTTTATAGAAGGGGAGAATCCTGTGTACATCACTGATAACTTACTGAGTCGCAGTTCAGCTCTGAAGCAGAACTATACAGGACAGGACAGCCCTGGGCTTAATGATGGTCCTATCTATTCTACTGTCACAGAATGAGGTGTGAAATTAAGCTGGGCTAAGACCAAACTCAAGGCTCAGGGCTACACAGATACAGATATGGCACACCCCTTAATGTTAGTATCAGTCACTCACTCTCACAGAGCTGAACCAAACACACAAGCACACGCCCTGACCTCTATTAGGGAACACAATGGCGCTGTAAGGGGATCCCAATAAACAGCTCCCTGAGGATAACTGGAACACTAGAGGTATGTGTGGATATTGTTAGAGCTCATTCAATTAATACAGGTGTGCAAAAAATGAAAAGGGATTATCAATATCAACAGAAGAAGAAAAAAATGTGGAAGTAAAAGTAGTGGTGTGTGAGAGGCTGGTCTTGGACTGCCCTCTAGTGGGATTTGCTCCAGCATTCATACTTGACCAGTCGTTCGCTACAGTATATAACCAGTAGGACGTAACTCACCTCTCTACCCTTGTGTGTAACGAGCGCGGCCAGTGGCTTGGCGTAGAAGCGGCTGAAGCTAAAGCCCAGACAGCCGTACATACTGTTAGCCGTCAGCTTCAGAGCCTTCTGACGGATGTCATACTGCACACAGAGACAGAGAGATAGGACTGTGTTACTCAAGAAAAGCCACCACCTACGCATTTCAGCTTCAAGCAAGTGTGGTCTGGGTTATGAGTAACAAATCAGTTTTCTGAAACTGAAAATCACAACAGAGAGAAACCTGACAGCAGAAGTCGTTATGCATGTACCTGCAGGTAAAGGTCAGGGTTGAGGTCTTGTGCCTTCATCAGCTGTTTCACTTGTTTACGTCGTTCAACCAGCTTGCGAATCTCTTTGGGCAGAATTCCCATCTCCAGGTCGGCGTCCGGAACCTCTGGAATCTCATCATGGTCATGCTCCTTTTGGCACAGAAACAAGAAACGGTACTGTTCAAATACACACACACACACACACACACACACAGTGAGTCTCTCTCCGACTAAGACAGACATACACACACCTCAGTCTTCTTGCGTGTGCTGTGGGCCTCTCTCTGTACGGTGGTGAAGCAGATGTTGAACTCTTGAATGATGGAGGGGTACAGACTGTTGAAGTCCAGCAGCAATACAAACTTATCATAGAAACCTACAGGGAGTGAATAGGAGTTATTTCATCAAAATAAAATACATTTCGGTGCCACTCAGAATTCTTTGCTCCGGTGAATGTCACACTCTAGGATGCATTCTGACTAGCAGGGTACTTCATAGAAACACACGTCGGTCATTTTGATGGTGTCATTTTTATTTTTATATAGCATGATTCATATTAAACAAAGTCTGTAACAAAACAATAGTTACTACACACACCTTGTTCAATATGAAACCTAACGGAACTGTCCGTTTTATGGAACACACAAACCTTTTTCTGACAGTATGCCGGAAGCAAGTACAGTAGTCTCAAACAAAGACCATTTTATTTGGAGGGGGATTACATTTCCGGGAATGATTAAAAACACTTGAAAACAATCCAATACATGCTACAGTACTATTGATGAGGTGTGTAGACAACACTTAAGGTAAGGACAGGAGAATGTCCCCACGTGTTACTTTGTTACAGCATGGACATTTTGGGGCGAAATTCACACAGAATGTTACAAAAACATAATAGAAACTTCATAATGCACATATTAACCCCCCCCACCCCGACTCACCCACTTTGGGGTCCAGTACCAGTCCACCTGCATAGGCTGCTTTCTTTCTTCTACTCTTCCCTTTCCCAGAATCCCCCTCCTCCTCTCCCACTGCCTGAGTGAGGGAATGTGAGAGAGCAAAATGGAGAAAGTGAGATGGAGAGCGAGAAAAAAGTAGACAAACAGAGAAAGTGAGAAAAGGAGAGGTGAAGGTAAGAGAGAAAGGAAGAAAGTCCATCTTGCAGTAGGTCCATACGGTGAGTGAGTGATGACAGACAAATCTAAAATGTTTTATTACATTGGTAGGTTTCCTGTTCCTTTCAGTGCCAAAACCTAAATAAGCCAGACCTCAAAATCCCTAAAAACATGTGTGTTTAAACTTTAGTTTAGTGCATTTCTCTACCCTCTGGCTACGACACAAAGGAAACTAAATCAAGTGTCTAGTATTGGCCTCATGCATGTGTGTATACCAGTTCTTGTTGGGCCTTCTTGAAGGAGGGTTTGTCAGGCACAATGTAGTTCTTGTCATGGAAGGCATGGAGCAGCAGATACTCATTCCTTTCAGAACGACCCCCCATCAGAGTACGAGACTAGAGCGAGAGTGAGACGAGAGAGAAAAAGAGAGAGCGGGTTCATGTGTTAAGAATTACTCAGCATTTCACTCAACGGTGCGTGTGTGACTCTCTCACCAGTACGTTGCCTGCTATGTTTGTGATCTGCAGGGCGAGAGGCAGCACGTTGAGCTCACACATGATCTGGAGGATCAGCTTGGCATCCGTCCATGTCAACTCCAACAGGTACAACAGGTGGGGGGAGTCACTGATGGAGGGACAGACACAACAGGACCTTTACAGCTGAACTTTAGATTTTTATTGTGGGACCAATGTCGTGGAAGGATCAGAATTTGTTGGTAACATTTGTAAGATGTTTAATATTCATCAAATGTGTGTAAGTTACTTCTCATCAGAATGGTATTTTTGATAATACTGTGGCGAGGTTGCAGTTATCTGTTCTATGTCAAAACTAAGTTGCATGGGCCACAGAGAGGGGAGAGGTCAAAGTGTCATCATGTGTAAACATATCTTTTACTCCCTACCTTTTCTAGTGGGGAAAGAAGGGTGGCAGTGTCTGGAATCATTCTATGCTCCCTCTAATGTTGTTTTTATCTTAACCTATAGCCTCACCCTCCTCTCCGTGAATTTGTCCGGGAGGTTGTATTTTGAGTGGGTTGTATCTAAATGACAATTTGATATATGCCTGTTGATATGGAGGATTTGGTTTACGGTTCTGGGGTTTGGGAAAGGAGACAAAGCTGAACGATGAATTATGTCTATGCTGTCTGACTAGGTGTGTCTTTGCTATTAAAAGGAACTTAGTTGCATTGTAAGGGGACTCTCAGAAAGTTCACTGGGAGACACTGAATTATCTGAGAGTCACAGGATTGTGATAAGAGCTCATATAATTAAAGATGGACTTTTATAACTAACTCTGACGTGTGTATGTGTGGTTTGCTCCCATGATTTGGTAAATAGAGGAAATTTCCACGACACCAAGCACTCATATGTAGAGGCACACACACACACACCTGTAGAGGTTTTTGATGTTCTCAGCAGGTATAGTGGCTCGCTCAGTCTTCAGCACCTGAGCAGCCAGCTCAGTCAGGTGGTAGCTCTTACAGCGAATCAGCTCCTTGGCTGAAATCTCAACGTCACACACCAGACGGCCACAGGTGGCGCTCTTCTCTGCAAAGCCACTGCGACCCTACGCAGCACAGGCACCAGAGAGGAAGACCATTAACACCCACTCGAACCTCCACTATCCTTTGCTGTAGGCCTAGATATTTTTACATTTAAGTCATTTAGCAGACGCTCTTATCCAGAGCGACTTACAAATTGGTGCATTCACCTTATGACATGGACCAAAGCCACTGCAAAGGAGTGAGACATGTCTCCTTCATTATGCTTGCACTTTAGCTCAGTGTGCTAACATAATATTGAGTTGCTCTGAGGACCCAGGTTTCGAGTCCCTGATACTCACCCCTAGTTTGGGCATGTTGGACCTCTTGAGGCGTCCAATCTTGGACCAGTGGGGGACCTTACACACAGTGATTCTCTGAAGGAGCACTTCCAGGTCAAAGCCAAATATATCATGACCCTACAGGAAATAGATGAGAAGAGAGGTCAGCTGGGGTGTAAATATAGAGAGCAGTAATACAGAGTGGATTCTGAAAGTATTCAGACCCCTTCCCTTCCACATTTTCTTAAGCCTAATTCTAATTCTAAAATTGTAATTATTTTTCACTAAACCTACACACGATACCCAATAATGACAAAGCGAAAACAGGTTAATTTTTTTGTAGCAAATGTATAAAATAAAAATACCTTATTTACATACAAAAGTTTGGGGTCACAGACATGTCCTAATTTTCCATGAAAACATACATGAAATGAGTTGCAAAATGAAAAGGAAATATAGTCAAGACACTGACAAGGTTAGAAATAATGATTTTTAATTGAAATTGTGTCCTTCAAACTTTACTTTCGTCAAAGAATCCTCCATTTGCAGCAATTACAGCCTTGCAGACCTTTGGCATTCTAGTTGTCAATTTGTTGAGGTAATCTGAATAGATTTCACTCCATGCTTCCTGAAGCACCTTCCACAAGTTGGATTGGCTTGATGGGCACTTACGTACGATACGGTCAAGCTGCTCCCACAACAACTAAATAGGGTTGAGATCCTGTGACTGTGCTGGCCAATTAATTATAGACAGAATAACAGCTGACTTCTTCCCTAATTAGTTATTGCATAGTTTGGAGCTGTGCTTTGGGTCATTGTCCTGTTGAAGGAGGAAATTGGCTCAAATTAAGCGCCGTCCACAGGATATGGCATGGCGTTGCAAAATGGAGTGATAGCCTTCCTTCGTCAAGATCCCCTTTACCTTATACAAATCTCCCACTTTACACCACCAACAATCACCCCCAGGCCATCACATTGCCTCCACCATGCTTGACAGATGGCATCAAGCACTCCTCCAGCATATTTCATTTTTTTCAGCATCTCACAAATGTTCTTCGTTGTGAACCGAACACCTCAAACTTAGATTTGTCTGTCCATAACACTCGTTTCCAATCTTCCTCTGTCCAGGGTCTGTGTTCTTTGCCCATCTTAATCTTGTATTTTTATTGGCCAGTCTGAGATATGTTTTTTTCTTTGCAACTCTGCCTAGAAGGCCAGCATCCCGGAGTCGCCTCTTCACTGTTGACGTTGAGACTGGTGTTTTGCGGGAACTATTTAATGAAGCTGCCAGTTGAGGACTTGAGGCGTCCGTTTCTCAAACTAGACACTTGAATGTACTTATCCTTATGCTTAGTTTTGCACCACTCGTTCTATTCTGGTTAGAGCCAATTTGCGCTGTTCTGTGAAGGGAGTAGTACACAGCGTTATACCAGATCTTCAGCTTCTTGGCAATTTCTCGAATGGAATAGCCTTAATTTCTCTGAACAAGAATAGACTGACGAGTTTCAGAAGAAAGTGCTTTGTTTCTGGCCATTTTGAGCCTGTAATCAAACTCACAAATGCTGATGCTCCAGATACTCAACTAGTCTAAAGAAGGCCTACCTTTTTGAATCTTTAAAATCAGAAAAACAGTTTTCAGGTATGCTAACATAATTGCAAAAGGGTTTTCGAATGATCAATTAGCCTTTTAAAATGAAAAACTTGGATTAGCTAACAATGTGCCATTGGAACACAGGAGTGATGGTTGCTGATAATGGGCCTCTGTATGCCTACAGTGGCAAGAAAAAGTATGTGAACCATTTGGAATTACTTGGATAGCGGCATAAATTGGTCATCAAATTTGATCTGATCTTCATCTAAGTCACATCAATAGACAAATATAGTGTGCTTAAACTAATAACATACAAACTATTGTATTTTTCCTGTCTATAATGAATACATAATTTAAACATTCACAGTGTAAGTTTGAAAAAGTATGTAAACCCCAAGGCTAATAACTTTTCCCATAAGCCAATTGGAGTCAGGTGTCAGCTGACCTGGAGTGCAATCAATGAGGCGAGATAAGAGATGTTGGTTAGAGCTGCCCTGTGCTATAAAAAAAAACCTCAGAAAATTAGAGTTTGCTATTCACAAGAAGCATTGCCTGATGTGAACCATGCCTTGAACAAAAGAGATCTCAGAAGACTGAAGATTAAGAATTGTTGACTTGCATAAAGCTGGAAAGGGTCACAAAAGTATCTCTGTTCATCAGTCCACACTAAGACCAATTGTCTATAAAATGGAGAGAAGTTCGACACTGTTGCTATTCTCCCTAGGAGTGGCCATCCTGCAAAGATGACTGCAAGAGGACAGCGCAGAATGCTCAATGAGGTTAAGAAGAATCATATAGTGTCAGCTAAAGACTTACTGAAATCTCTGGAACATGCTAACATCTCTGTTGACGAGTCTACGATACGTAAAACACTAAACAAGAATGGTGTTCATGAGAGGACTCCACGGGAGAAGCCACTGCTGTCTAAAAAACAACATTGCTGCACGTCTGAAGTTTGCAAAAGTGCACCTGGACGTTCCACAGCGCTATTGGCACAATATTCTGTGGACAGATGAAACTACAGTTGAGTTGTTTGGAAGGAACACACAACACTATGTATGGAGAAAAAAAAGGCACAGCACACCAACTTCAAAACCTCATCCCAACTGTAAAGAATAGTGGAGGGAGCATCATGGTTTGGGGCAGCTTTGCTGCCTCAGGGCCTGGACAGCTTGCTATCATCGACGGAAAAATAAATTCCCAAGTTTATCAAGACATTTTGCATGGGAATGTTAGGCCATCTGTCCCCCAATTGAAGCTCAACATAAGTTGGGTGATGCAACAGGACAACGACCCAAAACACAGGAAGTAAATCAACAACGGAATTGCTTCAACAAAAGAAAATATGCCTTCTGGAGTGGCCCAGTCAGACTCCTGACCTCAACCCGATTGAGATGCTGTGGCATGACCTCAAGAGAGCAGTTCACACCAGACATCCCAAGAATATTGCTGAACTGAAACAGTTTTGTAAAGAGGAATGGTCCAAAATTCTTCCTGACTGTGCAGGTCTGATCAGCAACTACAGAAAACATTTGGTTGAGGTTATTGCTGCCAAAGGAGGGTCAACCAGTTATTAAATCCAAGGGTAAGAAGAAGGGCGGGGGTGTATGCTTTATGATCAATGAGTCGTGGTGTGATCATAACAACATACAGGGACTCAAGTCCTTTTGTTCACCTGACCTAGAATTCCTTACAATCAAATACCGACCGCATTATCTACCAAGATAATTCTCTTCGATTATAATCACAGTCTGGAATACACCCCCCCCCAAGCAAACACCGACAGCCCTAAAAGAACTAAATTGGACTCTATGTAAACTGGAAACCACATATCCTGAGGCTGCATTTATTGTAGCTGGGGATTTTAACAAGGCTAATCTGAAAACAAGGCTCCCTAAATTTTATCAGCACATCAATTGCGCGACCTGGGCTGTAAAAATCCTGGGTCATTGTTATTCTATCTTCTGCGACGCATACAAAGCCCTCCCTCGCCCTCCTTTCAGCAAATCTGACCACAACTCCATTGCTCCCAGAAACAAAAACAGAAAACGCCCGTGCTCAGGTCTGTTCAACACTGGTCCGACCAATCTGATTCCACGCTTCAAGACTGCGTTGATCACGTGGACTGGGATATGTTCCGGATAGCGTCGAACAACAACATTGACGTATACGCTGATTCGGTGAGCAAGTTTATTAGCAAGTGCATTGGTGATGTTGTATCCACGGCGAATATTAAAACCTTCCGCAACCAGAAACAGTGGATTGATGGCAGCAGTCGCACAAAACTGAAAGCGTGAACCACTGCTTTTAATTAGTAAAAGGCGACCGGAAACATGACAGAATACAAACAGTGTAGCTATTCCTTCCGCAAGGCTATCAAACAAGCTAAGCGTCAGTATAGAGACAAAGTAGAGTCACAATTCAACGGCTCAGACACGAGAGGTATGTGGCAGGGTCTACAGTCAACCACGGACTACAAAATAAAACTAGCCCTGTCGCAGACCCCAACGTCTTGCTCCCAGACAAACTAAACAACTTCTTTGCTCGCTTTGAGGACAATACAGTGCCACCGACACAGCCCACTATCAAAACCTGCGGGCTTTCCTTCACCGCAGCTAACTTGAGTAAAATATTTAAATGTGTTAACCCTCACAAGGCTGCAGGCCCAGATGGCATTCCTTGCCGTGTCTTCAGAGCATGCGCAGACCAGCTGGCTGGTGTGTTTATGGACATACAGTGGGGCAAAAAAGTATTTAGTCAGCCACCAATTGTGCAAGTTCTCCCACTTAAAAAGGTGCGAGAGGCCTGTAACTTTCATCATAGGTACACTTCAACTATGACAGATAAAATGAGAGAAAAAAATCCAGAAAATCACATGGCAGGATTTTTTATTAATTAATTTGCAAATTAATTATCACACTCCAAACTCAGCAATTAACACCCGAGTACCCTCCAAACTCATCATTCAGCTCGAGACCCTGGGTCTCAACTAGAGGTCGACCAATTAATCGGAATGGCCAATTAATTAGGGCCGATTTCAAGTTTTCATAACAATCGGGAATTGTTATTTTTGGACACCGATTTTGCCCAATTTTTTTTTGTTACACCTTTAAATAGTCTTTATTTAACTAGTCAAGTCAGTTAAGAACACATTCTTATTTTCAATGGTGGCCTAGGAACAGTGGGTTAACTGCCTGTTCAGGGGCAGAACGACAGATTTGTACCTTGTCAGCGCAGGGGATTAATTCTTGCAACCTTACAGTTAACTGGTCCAACGCAATAACGACCTGCCTCTTGTTGCACTCCACAAGGAGACTGACTGCCTGTTACGCGAATGCAGTAAGCCAAGGTAAGTTGCTAGCTGGCATTAAACTTATCTTATAAAAAACAATCAATCAATCATAATCACTAGTTAACTTCACATGGTTGATGATATTACTAGATATTATCTAGCGTGTCCTGAGTTGCATATAATCTGACTGAGCATACAAGCATAGAATTATCTAAGTATCCGACTGAGCGGTGGAAGGCAGAAGCAGGCACGTAAACATTCATTCAAACAGCACTTTCATGTGTTTTGCCAGCAGCTCTTCGTTGTGCGTCAAGCATTGCGCTGTTTATGATTTCAAGCATATCAACTCCCGAGATGTGGCTTGTGTAACCGAAGTGAAATGGCTGGCTAGTTAGCGCGCGCTAATAACGTTACAAACGTCACTCACTCGCTCAGAGCCTTGGAGTGGTTGTTTCCTTTGCTCTGCATGGGTAGCGCTGCTTCGAGGGTGGCTGTTGTCGTTGTGTTGCTGGTTCGAGCGCAGGGAGGAGCGAGGAGAGGGATGGAAGCTATACTGTTACACTGGCAATACTATAAGAACGTCCAATAGTCTAAGGTTAATGAAATACAAATTGTACAGAGAGAAATAGTCCTATAATAACTTCAACCTAAAACTTCTTACCTGGGAATATTGAAGACTCATGTTAAAAGGAACCACCAGCTTTCATATGTTCTCATGTTCTGAGCAAGCAACTGAAACGTTAGCTTTCTTACATGACAAATATTGCACTTTTACCTTCTTCTCCAACACTTAGTTTTTGCATTATTTAAACCAAATTGACCATGTTTCATTGCTTACTTGAGGCTATGTATTATATTAAGATACAACAATACTGAATGAACACTAATTGTAATTGTCATTATTACAAATAAAATAAAAATTGTCCGATTAATTGGTATTGGCTTTTTTGGTCCTCCAATAATTGGTATCGGCGTTGAAAAATCATAATCATAGTCTCAACCCCGCCCTGTGCAACTGGGTCCGGGACATTCTGACGGGACGCCCCCAGGTGGGGAGGGTAGGAAACAACATCTCCACCTCGCTGATCTACAACACTGGGCCCCACAAGGCTGCGTTCTCAGCCCTCTCCTGTACTCCCTGTTCACCCATGACTGCGTGGCCAAGCACGCCTCCAACTCAATCATCAAGTTTGCAGACGACACTACAGTGGTAGGCTTGATTACCAACAATGACGAGATGGCCTACAGGGAGGTGAGGGCAATCGGAGTGTGGTGTCAGGAAAATAACCTCACACTCAACGTCAACAAAACAAAGGAGATGAACGTGGACTTCAGGAAACAGCATTGGGAGCATCCCCTTATCCACATCGATGGGACAGTAGTGGAGAAGGTGGAACGTTTTAAGTTCCTTGACGTAAACATCACGGACAAACTGGAATGGTCCACCAACACTGACAGCATGGCGAAGGCACAACAGCGCCTCTTCAACCTCAGGAGGGTGAAGAAATTTGTCGTCACCAAAAACACACAAACTTCTACAGATGCACAATTGAGAGCATCCTGTCGGACTGTATCACCGCCTGGTACGGCAACTGCTCCACCCACAAGCGTAAGGCTCTCCAGAGGGTAGTGAGGTCTGCACAACGCATCACCGGGGGCAAACTACCTGCCCTCCAGGACACCAACACCACCCGATGTCACAGGAAGGCCAAAAAGATCACCAAGGACAACAACCACCCGAGCCACTGCCTGTTCACCCCACTATCATCCAGAAGACGAGGTCAGTACAGGTGCATCAAAGCTGGGACCAAGAGAATGAAAAACAGCTTCTATCTCAAGGCCATCAGACTGTTAAACAGCCATCACTAACATTGAGTGGCTGCTACCAACATACTGACTCAAATATCTAGCCACTTTAATAATTAAAAATTGGATGTAATAAATGTATCACTAGCCACTTTAAACAATGCCACTTTATATAATGTTTACATACTATACATTGCTCATCTCATATTTATGTACTGTACCACCTACTGCATCTTGCCTATGCCGTTCGGCCATCGCTCATCCATATATTTATATGTACATATTCTTAGTCATTCCTTTGTTGTGAAATTGTTAGATAACTTGTTAGATATTACTGCATGGTCAGAAGTAGAAGCACAAGCATTTCACATTAACATCTGCTAACCATGCGTGTGACCAATAAAATTTGAATACACATACTTTTCCCACCCTGCACTGTGAATGTTTACACAGTGTTCAATAAAAAAAGGTAGAAGTGTGTGTTATTAGTTTAAGCAATTATTAGTTTAAACAAATAAATCAATTTTAGAATAAGGCTGTAACGTAACATTTTGAAAAAGTCAAGGGATATGAATACTTTCCGAATGCAATGTATGAAAATTACATAAAGTAGCTCCTATGCAGTGCATATTCTCAATTAGCTTATTATGTCACTCATAAGTATCTCACATGAAGCCGGTCTGTATCTTTATGGTTCTGCTATGTAGCTCATAAGTAGCTGGTATGTAGTTTCCCGTCTTACTCACCACCACGATGTCAGGGTCAAGTTTGTGCATCTTGGCCAGGAAGAATCCCAGGAGAGTTCTCTCAGTGGCTGCTATCTCCACCTTACCATTCTGACAGTGAGGGTGAGAGAGAAATTCGAGGGTTGGGGGAAGGGGGGCGTCAGTGATCAAGTCAAAGGAGGAGAGGGACGCATTTCTATGTATTTGAACAGGGCTCTGACTCTTCACCTGCTAAAGGACAGGATTTCAGATAAACCAGTGTGGTGTTGTTCTGTCATCACTCACCTTCTTCTTTACGGCATCCATGAAGTCATAGGGGAAGATACAGTCGTTGGGTTTACTGACCACTAAAACACACAAAGGACAGAACACTGAGTAAGCAAACATTTGAGACAGTGAAAAAAGCCAGAACATCCTTCCCCTCCCCTCCCTCCCTCCCTTCCTCCCTCCCAGGTTGTGACACCAACTCACCACAGAAGTGTGTCTGGTAGGGGGGTTGAGGGGGGGCCTTGTCCAGGTGGAAACTGTGGTGGACCAAGGCAGCCAGGGACACAATCTAGCGATGGACAGGAAGCAGGAAATAATAGGTAAGGTTCAGGCCAGTTGCATCACTAATTATTTAGCCAAGTCTAATTAGTCAGAGTCACTATCACACGCAATCACACCACACAGAGAGTCAGCGAGAGAGAGCTAGAAACGGGGTTCGTACAGACAGTGGCATGTTAAATTTAAAGACTTAAACACAAATATTCTAATATCCCCAACATTTTCCATACGCACAAAAGGCAGGGTTGAATCTACATTTGTCGGGCATTTTAGCTCTCAATGTGACGTTAGGTGGCACCTAATCATTCAGTTCTGTACCTGCCTGGCTGAGTGCCAGTGTGGGTGAAATGAGCGAGCTCACCTGGCAACCACAGCACGAAATTCACAAGACCAATATATTTTTCTAATATTTTTGATAAACATATTTGTTCATAATCTGTGCTCCTCTCAATTTAATTCAAGTACATTTCAAGTACCAACTTGAGAAAATGTCTGATTTTCAAGGTATTCCAGTACTTCAATTTCAGAGTGCCTTATTGAAGTACTTTAAGCACTTTGTGCAAACCCTGGATAGAGAGAGAAGGTGGATGGTTTCAGAAAACTCCAGACATGTAGGATTAATGTGTAACCATGGCTTTTCAGCCCCTTTGCTGCTCATTGGCTGGAAAATTTGAAGAATAACATGCAAACACAGAGGTAACGAGCTGTGGTGCCACGGAGAGGGTGTAACCAAAGCTAATCCAACAGGCCATCAGATCACAGAAAACATATAAAAGACAACAGAAACATACAGTTTCTACCATAACAAACCATCCCTACACTAGCCATAACAGGATTCCAATGGAGACCATCAGGGTTGTCGCATCCTAATAAAGGGATTATTTGCTATCTGAAAAAGAAAAATGTATCTTATTGTATTTAAAGCCATATCATTTCATATTTACCTACCCACAATAAAAAGGAAAGTAAAAAGGAGACCTTGTTAAAACAAGTGTTGCACTACATGCAATAACATCCACTATCCATTTTGATTGGAATGTGCATTATCTATCTATGGGCCGATTGATTTGATAAGAGATGGGCCCATTGTTCAAGTGAATGACAGACTTAGTCATTTACTAGATTACTCACAGTGAGAGTGTAGCAATATAACTCATAGAATGGGAACATTATCTCCTCAGACCGTGTCAATGCCATAGAATGGGAATATCTGATCTAGTGTCTGAATGGGAATGTGTTCTAGGAATTCTAATTCTATGGGTTAGTTAAAGGGTACTTGTTCCACTTGTTAGTTCCACCTAGACTAAAAACTGCAACAAGAAAATAACAAATACATTTTTAATGACATACCTACAGTAGGAGAATAGGCTACCAGTGCAGCAAGTAAGCTTTCTTGACTTGGACTGTCGGAAATGCATTTTTTTCAACACGTCTGACCTTTGTTAACCAGCTGCTCTTGGTGAAATGTGTTTGGAGTTACCTTTCTAGCTAATAGACTATGTTAAGGGTTTACACCTCCTCTTCCAATTATAATCTATCTACCAAATATATTACATTTTAAAATGTTGATTACTTCTCCTTGCCATTATCATTCACCTGATAAGATGTTACATTTCCCCCCCCGTTTAGGTATGATGGTTTGCCTGGGAGGGGGTCCCTGGGCAAGAGAAGGTTGAAAACCCCTGATCTTAACATATGACAGAGAGACAGACCTCGTTGTGGTGTGTCTTGGGGTTCTGTACAGTCTTCAGGCTGATGGACATGACAGTGAGAGGTGGAGGAGGCAGATCTTTGACCACAGTGACCAGGTCACTACGCATCGCCACTGCTTCCACCTTACACCAGCTCACAGGCACGCTGCTCAACTCTACAGGGAGACCGGAGAGAGGGTTAGAGGTGTGTGTGTTGCTTGTTTGTGTGAGTGTGTGACTATGAGAGAGTGCGTTTGAACATCTGTGTGTCTCAGAGCGTGTGTGTCGTCTTACGTGGGGTCTTGATGTCCAGCCAGCAGGGTCCTTTGATCTTCCTGCTGAGGAGGAAGTGCTCCAGGCTGGAGGTGTTGGTTCCAAACACCTTGGAGAAAGTCGCACCCTTGAGGTCCGAGGGCAGAGACGGATACTCAGCCTACACAAAAAATACAATAAACAATGGATAAGACATATATATATATGAGAGAGAGAGAGCGATATGAGAGAGAGAGAGCGAGAGAGAGAATACTCACAGAGTATCTGACTTCCAGGTACTCGGACTCTGTAGGGACATCAGCGATCTCAAAGGCGTAGCTCTTCTCCACTTTCTACAGAGGGAAACAGAGAGCACAGTCAGTCAGCCTATCAACTAATCATTCAACGTGTCTATAATAAACATACTAAGGAAGTCATGAAATGAACATTGGTTCCCATGTTTAGGCTACTTCCTGGTCTCTGCTAAGAAAGGGAAAGGAGTATAGCTAGTCAGTTGTACAACTGAATGCATTCAACTGAAATGTGCCTTCCGCATTTAACCCAACCCCTCTGACATCATTCTGTAAGTCTAATCCTTCTCTATCTGGTCCGAGGGGAGACGGGCACAGACCTTGGACTTGAACTTCATGATCTTAAACTTCTCAGAGAGGTCATTGACCTCCTGGTAGACGTCCATCATCCCCACCGGAGTGTCTGTCTCCTCGCCTGTCTTTGGGTTCACCATCTGTCAATAACAACACACAACCAATAAGGAGACCCATTATAAAAACACACAACCTACCAGAAGAGCAATCACAAAACACACAACACAGTATTAGGTGGAAACGTCAACCTTCCGTAATAAAGCTCATCAGAGACAGTTTGTGTCACAGTTGATTCCAATAGTAGTCTAACATTGTGTGAAAACGTGGATATTCTGGAGTAGCTGATCATGTGACAGGAAACAGGACTCACGCGTTCGCGGGGCAGGAAGTGCATGGTCCTCTCGATGTTCTTCACTGACACACAGCAGCTGACGTGGGCCTTGGCTGACTCGATCCACACCTTACCAAATAGGTACACCACACCTGGAAAACACATTACATAACCATAAAATGACCACATCTTAACATGCCACATTTTGTTTGGGAAGGGCTCACTTTCTTGGTTGTTTTAGTGAGGATTCCTGGACATCTGATTGGTAATATGAACTCGGTTGGCTGTAATAGTCTATGGGTTAAGTAAGACCACACCTGTTTGGCTGTACTAGTCCATGGGTTTGGTAAGAACTCACCTGGTTGGCTGTATTGGTCCTCGAAGGCATCCAGCCAATAGAAGCGGAACATGAGCTCTCCCTCTGGCCCCTCGGCCAATGGGAGACGGCTGGGGTCGACTTGCACCTCCACGGGGGCCTCACTGTCCCCCTCCTCCTGACCCCAAGCCCCCCCCAGCTTGCCCCTCCTGGAGGAACAGGATATATGGGCTAATAAGGTTCTCATGATCCAGTGGTTGCTACTGTAAACCACTGGAAGTAAAAATACTTGAAAGTTCTACTTAAGTAGCTTTTTGGGGTATATGTACTTTACTATTTATATAGTAAATATAAAGAAAATAATGTACTGTTTACTCCATATATTTTCCCTGATACCCAAAAGTACTCATTACATTTTGAATGCTTAACAGGACAGGAAAATGGTCTAATTCACACACTTATCAAGAGAACATCCCTGGTCATCCCTACTGCCTCTGATCTGGCGGACTCACTAAACACAAATGCTTCATTGGTCAATTACGTCTTGAGTGTTGGAGTGTTCCCCTGACTATCCATAATATAAAAGAAAGTCATGCCGCCTGGTTTGCCTCATAAGGATTTTGAAATTATTTATACTTTTACTTATTTTAGAAATTTCATTTACTTTTGATACTTAAGTATATTTAAAACCAAATACTTTAACTCAAGTAGTATTTTACTGGTTGATTCACTTTTACTTGGGTAAAAGTAAAGATACCTTAATAGAAAATGACTAAAGTATGACAATTGAGAACTTTTTCCACCACTGATGTAAACACACACACACACACAAAGGTATTTGGCCTCGACTCATAGTATAACCCATAGAGATAGAAGACTAGTGCCCAAAAGCCTATTTCAGCATTGGCAGCGCCACTGTGGACTTTCACCATTTTTGAAGTAGTCAACTTGGTGGGACTTCATATGGGTTAAGGAAGGACCACATAATTCCTACTCAAGTCACCATGAGGGATCAGCCAATTAATTATACGTGAGCAAACATTCCATAAATGCAGGTGCCAGTAAATAACAAACAATGACTTTGTACCTGTTCAAACAGTATGCAGCCTTTCAGTTTGTTTGCCAACTCATAAAGTAGAAGAAAATGGACTACTTCAAAATAGAGATGGCCTCAATGGCACTGCCTGTGCTCTCACAGACACCATAATGGGACAGATACAATGATGCCATGTCTAGCAAAGTCTATGGTAGAACCACTAACAGGAGACAAGCAAGTAGACACACACTCACAGTAGGACCAGGTCCTGTGGTTCTGCTTTAGGTTCCACTTTAACAGCTGGTTTGGTCTCTGGCTCCTCCTCTTCATTTGTAGGCCAATCCTTTTCCTGTTCAAGCCCCACCTCCATGGGTTCGTCAAAGTCCACCCCGTCAAACTGCAGAGAGTTGTCCTCTGGGAGAGAGGGGAAGGGAGAGAGATTGATTGAGAGATGGACAGACTGACAGCTATTGGGGAAAAGGAAGCGTTTCCCCTTGGATCGTTGGTGTGGCCAATGGTGCACTCTCCGACTGAACATTTTAGATGCCCTCTTAGCTGTGGAATCAATTTTGCTGTTTTAAACCTAATTTCCCACAATTCTACTCATTTGGCCATGGGGTTTAGAGAAAATGTGCAGTTTTAAAGTAACTGTCCAGTGAAATTCTCCCTTTTAAAAGTTTACATTCTGTTAAAAATAATGTTTTTGTTCTGTACTCGTATGTGGCCAATGCATAAATTGGGAGAAAAAAATAAAAAGCACTTAAAACCCCACCTCAAACTTCTATCTTAAAGCATTTCAATACTTGCTATTTCCTTACAGAATAAGTCATATTCCTGAGGAAGATGAGCTGGCAAATCAGCGGTCTAGAAGAGGATGAGCTGGCCAATAAGCGGCCACACCATTCAAACAAAAAAAGCTGCCTTTTAATATAATTATACTGAACATAAATAAACACAACATGCAACAATTTTAAAGATGAATCAGGCCCTAATTTATAGATTTCACACAACTGGGAATACAGACACGCATTGGTTGGTCACAATATCTTTAAAAAAAAAAAAGTTTTTTAAAGTACGGGCGTGGATCAGAAAACAAGTCAGTATCTGGTGTGATCACTCTCTACTGCACAAGCTCTCTCTAACTCTGAATGCTCGACTATGAAAAGCCAACTGACAATTACTACTGAGGTGCTGAACTGTTGCACCCTCTACAACCATTGTGATTATTATTTGACCTTGCTGGTCATCTATGAATGTTAGAACATCTTGGCCATGTTCTGTTATAATCTCAACCCGGCACAGCCTGGCCACCCCTCAAAGCCTGGTTCCTCTAAGTTTCTTCCTAGGTTCCTGCCTTTCTACTGAGTTCCTCCTAGCCATCATGCTTTGCTTGCTGTTTGGGGTTTTAGGCTGGGTTTCTGTACAGCACTTTGGTGACATCGGCTGATGTAAAAAGGGGCTTTTTAAATTAATTTGATTGATTACCATTTGCCTCATGCAGCGCAACACATCTCCTTCGTATAGAGTTGATCAGGCAGTTGATTGTGGCCCATGGACTGTTGTCCCACTCCCCTTCAATGGCTGTGAAAAGTTGCTGAATATTGGCAGGAACTGGAACACGCTGTATTACATGTCAATCCAAAACATGCTCAATGGGTGATACCAAACATGCTCAAACATGCTCAATGGGTGACATGTCTGGTGAGTATGCGGGCCATGGAAGTACTGGGACAGTTTCTGCATCCAATAATTGTGTATAGATTCTTGCGACATGGGGCCTGCATTATCATGCTGAAACATGAGTGGAGGCGACAGATGAATGGCGCGACAATGGGCCCCAGGATCTCATCACGTTATCTCTGCGCCTTCAAAATTGACAGATTTGAATGCAATTGTGTTTGTTGTCTGTAGCTTTTGCCTGCCCACACCATAACACCACTGCCACCATGAGGCACTCTGTTCACAACGTTGACATCAGCAAACCGCTCACCAACAACACTTTACAGGTTGTCTGCCATCTGCCTGGTACAGTTGAAAACCGGCTTCATCCGTGAACAGCACACTTCTCCAACGTGCCAGTGGCCATCAAAGGTGAGCATTTGCCCACTGAAGCAGATTACGACACAGAACTGCAGTCAGGTCAAGACCCTGGTGAGGACAACGAACATGCAGATGAGCTTCCCTGACAGCTTGTGCAGAAATTATTGTTGTGTAAACCCAGTTTCATCAGCTGTCAGGGTGGCTGGTCTCAGACGACCAGGTAAAGAAGCCGGATGTGGAGAGAAATAATCTTTGCGTGTATGGAACATTTCTGGGATCTTTTATTTGAGCTCATGAAACATGGGACCAACAATTTACATCTTGTGTTTATATTTTAGTTCAGTGTACAATTTTTTGGAAGGAAAACTATTTCACTCATATTGTAAGTAATTATAGGTCATATATTATAGGAACCTGGAAACACTGGAAAATTCATATGCTATCCAAGTGATTCAAACATAAAATCAATGGCGGCCCCATGCCATTTTTTTATTTGAGATTTTCTAGTTTTTATTCTGATGGTTGTTAGTTCTCAAACGTGATATTATTTAAAAATATATAGCTCCATCATCTTTTCTACATACTTTATATCTGGTTTTAGTCGTTTAAGTTTACACTGAAAATGTTTTTACATCAGATCTTTTGGAGTAGCATCCACAATTAAGCAGAATATAGGGAAAACACTGAAAGGGTTAGCCGAGAGCTGGTTTACCAAAGAGATTGAAGGAAGAATCCAAACTATATTTTAGTAATTATTTGCTTTAAAAAAACTGTTAATACCGGTCCCAAATGTTTTGCATGTCAGCAGTGAAGTTTTCAAGATATTGGACTTTCAAGAAGCAAAAATGTGTCACATGCCACATCAAAAATGCATCATGATGTGGCAAGCGACACCTTGCTTCTTGAAAGTTTCACTGACATGCAAAAATGCAATTTCAGCCTGGGGTGCCAGGTCTTAATACAGTCCCCAAATGTTTTGCATCTACCTATCAATTTTGGTACATTAACATTAGTATTTCATTTTGTCGTAAATTCCTGAGAAGACCCTGCCACAGGGTCATAGAGGACAAAGGAATTCCTTCCACCTCACAGAACTCGAGGTACGAACAAATTTCATATTCCAGAGAAAGTATAAAAGATCGGTGAAGAATCCAGCTACGAACTGGTCCGTTTGTCACAACTTGGGGAATCTCATGGGAGATGGTGTGGCCACATTACCATAACACTGTTTATATAATAGCCTCAGATAAGAGGTTTACATCTAATTGTTGTATAAGATGAATGAGTGAGTATGATACTGTTTGTATTGAACTAAATCAGAGGACCGCCGCTGAGACCAGTAGGGTCAGACATCCTGGGACAGCCCTTCCGAATAAAACCCCGACTCGGGTTTTCGATGAGCAGACCGAGCTTACCTCAATTACGAGATGGCTAAAGGTTGCAGACCATGTTTTTATCCTTTAGGAAGAAGACAAAGAATGTAAACCATTGCTGAATCTTTTAACCATACCACGTGGTTAAACTCTTAGACTATCAATAGACAGAATACGAACAAGTCTTTGATATTAATTACTAGTCTGCAGCTAGGAATTTGGTTCACTGAACGTGAAGAACAACAACCGCCGAAACATCCATTCTATAAAGAAACAAATGAATGTCACTCTGAACTATCCACTATAACCACGATAGAGAGAGAGGACAATTCTACAAAATAAATGAACTTTTCACCAGCGATCAAGACGACACACCGAGCGCAAATATATATATTGATTGCAATTGTTCCCGAATGAGTGAGCGTTCATGTGCAAAGGATTAGCATTTCAATTGTTACAATTATCACTTTGTAGTGACTTCTTAGTTGACCCCCACTTCCCCTTTTGTCTAACAAGCCTCCATGCCGGTTTAGCCCACTAGGGCACATTCTCATTTCATGTAACCACATTTACCTTGTTTGTTTGTTTGTTTGTTTATGCATTTCTGTGAATTACTTAGTAATAAATAAATCATTTAAGACAATCGATGTATGGATGACTCATAGTGAAGACTGGGTTCGTGCAGATAACCAACAATTTACAACTTTGGAATGAGACTAAAGTGAGGTAAAGTAAATAATTCATTAATTCGA
Source organism: Oncorhynchus gorbuscha (assembly GCF_021184085.1). Taxonomy (NCBI): domain Eukaryota; kingdom Metazoa; phylum Chordata; class Actinopteri; order Salmoniformes; family Salmonidae; genus Oncorhynchus; species Oncorhynchus gorbuscha. Next base: position 64,108,005 of record NC_060184.1, read on the forward strand.
AGACTAATTGATCAGATAAAATATCTGAAAAGTTATTTTAGGAAATTATAACTTTGTAATCTGAATATTTTTCCTTGGTGCCCCAACTTCCTAGTTAATTACATTTACAGGATTAATCAGTTGATCGCGTAATTCTAATGAGAGAATCTTTGATAAAAACTATGTCTTCAATTTAATGATAGGAAAGACACGACACCATACTACTATCAACGTTTTGAATTTTTACCACTTTAAAATGGACATACATCAAACATTTCAAAGCTAACTACATTGAATTACATCATTTCAAAGGCCATTTCAAAGAGAATGTTACAAACTGGACTACATTTAGTAACTTACTTTGAAGGGACGGTGATTGGGTCTAAATAGGTGTTTGGTCTTAATTCAGTGTACTTATCTTTAACTGACATTTCCTGAAAGTCAGACTCATCCCACACAACACACAACTCATTTATCTAAGCTTCAGAAGCATCTGCATCCACCAAATGTGTGGACAAAATTCCTGTCATTCCCGTGAAGAAAAGACAAATACAGGGGGCAGAGATTGGGGTGCCTTGTGAGAATTTGTTGGCGAGTGGTCAATCCACCTCTACCATCTGTTCTATTGGCCAACATGCAATCACTGGAGAATAAACTGGATGATCTCCGTTCGAGAGTATCCTACCAACAAGACATGTAATATCTTATGTTTCACAGTCGTGGCTGAACGACGACACGGATAATAAACAGTTAGCTGGGTTTTCCGTGCGTCGGCTAGACAGATCAACTACGTCTGGTAAGACAAGGGGTGGGGGTATGTGTCTATTTGTCAATAACAGCTGGTGCGCGATGCCTAATATAAAGGAAGTCTCTAGGTATTGCTCGCCTGAGGGAGAGTACCTCGTGATAAGCTGTAGACCACACTATCTACCAAGAGAGTTCTCATCTACATTATTCGTAGCCGTCTATTTACCACCACAGACCGATGCTGGCACTGAGACTGCACTCAACCTACTCTATAAGGCCATAAGCAAACAAGAAAATGCTCCCTTGCCCTCCATTTGGAAAATCTGACCATAATTATATCCCCCTGATTCCTGCTTACAAACAAAAACTAAAGCAGGAAGTACCCGTGACTTGCTCAATACGGAAGTGGTCAGATGACACGGATGCTACACTACAGGAGTGTTTCGCTAACACAGACTGGAATATGTTCGGGGATTCATCCAATGGCATTGAGGAGTACACCACCTCAGTGATCAGGCTTCATCAATAAGTGCATCAACGACGTCGTCCCCACAGTGACCGTACGTACATGTCCAACCAGAAGCCATGGATTACAGGCAACATACGCATCGAGCTAAAGGCGAGAGCTGCCCCTTTCAAGGAGTGGGACACTAATCAGGACATTTTTCTTTTTAAAACACGCTATGTCCTCAGACGAATCATCAAACAGGCAAAGCATCAATGCAGGAGTAAGATTGAATCCTACTACACCGGCTCAGACACTCGTCAGATGTGGCAGGGCTTAAAAACTATTATGGACTACAAAAGGGAACCCAGCCGCGAGCTGCCCAGTGACGTGAGCCTACCAGACGAGCAAAATGCCTTTTATGCTCGATCCTCAAAAGCTCTTCAACTGCACCATCGAGAGCATCCTGACCGGTTGCATCACCGCCTGGTATGGCAACTGCTCGGCATACGACCGACCGACCGTAAGGCGCTACAGCGGGTACTGCGTACAGCCTAGTACATCACTGGGGCCAAGCTTCAGCAATCAAAGGATCTATATACGAGGAGGTGTCAGAAGAAGGCCCAGAAAATTGTCAGACTCCAATCACCCAAGTCATAGACTGTTCTCTCGGTTACTGCACGGAAAGCGGTACCGGAGCACCAAGTCTAGGTCCAAAAGGCTCCTTAACAGCTACTACACCCAAGTCATAAGACTGCAGAACAATTAATCAAAAGGCCACCCGGACTATTTACATTGACAACCACCACCTATTCCACTATTCTATTTAGTAATACTAACCACTATTCTATTTAGTAAATATTTTCTCAACTTTATTTCTTGAACTGCATTGTTGGTTAAGGGCTTGTAAGTAAGCATTTCACGGAAAGGTCTACACCTGTTGTATTCGGCACGTGACAAATAAAATATAATATGATTGCCGATTTAAACCAAATGCTTGATTAAAAAGCACTTTCGATTTATATTTTTAGTCTAGAACTAGGCTTAATCTGGGTCCAGGAAACCGGCCCAGCGAGTGCTAGATTAACTCCTAGTCTGATTTCTTACCCTCCTCAATTTCTTCCACCTTCACTCTCTTCTTCTCCACTGGGACGGAGGGCCTGGAGGTGGGGAGGCGGGAGGGCACCCGGGGAGTCAGCTCACCAGGAGGAGGGTGTTTCACCTTTGACCCCTGGGCAGATGGAGACTCCTGCGATGGAGGGAAGTGACACATTACAACAGGAAGAAGACCAGGGGTGTACTCAGTAACGTTTGGCCTTAATGGAATATTAGAGGGGGCAGGGATCAATGGAGAGAGAGAAGTGTACCTTAGGGTATTGAGTTTTGATGGAGAAGGGGTTCATGGTAGTTCCGAGGGCCTTCTTCTTCTTCAGAGTGACGACCGGAGGAGTCAGGGGTGACGGCCTCTGAAAGAGGGGGAAGATGGAGACACTCAGACACACTGATAGCGTATTCACCCTCAGTGAGTCCATGTCTTCGTGAAAAAGAATCAAATAACAAGCTGAAATCTAAGCATCTACCAAATGATCTAGCTGAACTTGGTTTAAGAAAGGGGAATTACAGGAGCTGGACTAAACCATACACAGCAAGCTGACAAAAAAAAAACTATTAAGGCTGTAGCGTTGTTGAACCACTTGCAGAGTAAACTTCATGTGCGAGTGAGCTGACATGCACTATTTTTCCCCCGCTATGAGAAGGTGTGGAGGTTGACAGGACAGGAGAGACTGACATCAGAGTGCAGGTCCTGTAGAATGTCCCCTAGTAGGTCATCTTTGGATAGGTCCACATCTTTCTGTAAGAGACACAAAACACACAACCCTGGTTCAATTGCAAAATAGAAACAAATGGACTAGAACACTAACTATTGAGTGTTTTGGATTGCATGTATAGGGTCAAAGAGGGTGAGAAACACACACCCATGATTAGCGAAGCGACTTTTGATAAACAGGTGCACAAACACTCACCTCAGCAGGTTTCTTGACGTTGCTGTTCATGAAGAGGTTTTTGATGCTGTTGGGTTTGGCCACCGCTGCCTTCTTAATGTTATTCTTAGAGTCTGCTCCCTTAGCGCCTGCTTTACCTACACACAAACAAACAACAATTAGGCTGGAGACACACACAGGCTTGTTTTCACACAGACACACAAACGCACACATGGTTCCTACCTTTGGCGCCTTTCTCTAACACATCATCTGCCAAATCCTCATCAAAGATTTCTCTCCCATCCTCCACATACCCTGTGCCATCTGAGAGAGAGAGAGAGAGAGAACTTGCTATAACTTGGGACTGAGAAGACAGAAAGGTTCTGAAGGCATTTCAGACCAACTCACCATCATCAATGATCCAGTCATCATCCTGCCTTTCTCTCACCATCCGAGAGTACTGTTCCTCATCCACCTCCTCATACACACTGGTCAAATCCTCCACCTACACACAGCACACACAGATTCCACACACATGTTAAAACAAGGCTTGGCTATAACACCCACACGATAACGTACACTCTACAACTTGTTCACTTAACACACAGATTAAAAGGGGAGGACACAAACACACCTCTGTCAGATCAGGACTTGGACAACACCCACCTCATATTTGACTTTCTCTCCCTTCTTGGCTCTCTTGAGCTGCTCCAGAGCTGACTTCCTCCCTGTCTTCTCCTTCTTCTCCCTCCTGGAGCGACCCACTGCCAGGCCGCAGTCATTCTCTGGAGAGAGAAAACAGGAAGAGAGTGAGGGGTGAGAGAGATATGGAGTGGGGGGAGAGATTGAGATGGAGGGAGCATAAAAGATGGGGGAAGAAAGGGGCAGAGAGAAAGCAGAAAGAGTTAAAGACGAGAGTTCAAAACACAGTTCTCCTACAGGCATTTCAGGCAAGCGACTGCCAACTTTTAAAGAGATTCTCCGGGTACTGTTGTATATATTTTTTGACAGTAGAAAGTAGCACTCAGGAGTGGTCGCTGAAAATAGTGTATTACTTCACATATTTGCAGATAAAGTAAGGACACCACATCATAGCGCTCTCTCTGCTGTTTCCACTGAGCTGTTGAGAGCCGCTCTGCAACCTCATTGGATTACGCTGGGTAGGCCTCTTGCTGGAAGAAAAACGCGAGGAGCTGAAGCTCATTGGCTATAACTCTTAATTGCTGGGGACTGGCTGACCTGGGTGGGGAATTAAGGGAAAATGGCGTCCAGCACAGCTCCAAGAAAAGTTCCTCTCAAACTAGGGATTTTGTGGCTAATTGAGGTAAAACATTAGTTCTGCGCATATATTATACATGTATGAACTACAGAGACACGTGTAGCTCAATGCGGGAGTTTAACAAAAATACTTTGTCGCCAAAGTACCAGCGGAGTATGTCTTAAAGTATAAAATGTCAACATCACAGTAGCTAAATGGCCAGTTAACTGTGGGTAATTATGCAATTTATGAACATTCGGTGTTAATTTAATGGCACGTAGCTAGCTAAATGTATTCATTCTATTAACGTGAGTTGCTTGCTTTGTTGTTAGCCCGCGATAGTTAGCTGACAGCTTGTTGGCTAAATCGTGTCGGGTATTCACGCTAGCTTGTTTGCAGTAATATTCCGGTCAGACTCACCGCCGTCCGGGTTGTCCACGTCCTTCTCTGGCTTAGAAACCGGAGACATTGCTAGTTATTTCAAATGTATTGATAACCTTCAGCTCTTTTTTGGTAGCTAGCTTCACAGTTCAACACAACAGAAGATTTCGCGCCAAAGCTCCTTTCCGGTGAAAGTCATATGCAGGAAATGACGCTAAAAGAAAGCAACCAATCAGAATATCGCCGGAGTTTCGATTCTTGGCAAGGAAATGTGGTTCAGTGTCCGCTTGATGGCGATGTTGTTTCATAGTCCATGTAGCCTACAGTAATGTTTGCAATGTCTTCATCACGTTATTAGTCTGGGCTGGGGTCGGGACTATAAGCAGTGGTGGGAAAAGGACTCAATTGTCATACTTAAAAGTGAAAGTGAAGATACCTTAATAGAAAATCACTCAAGTAAAAGTGAACGTCAACCAGTAAAATACTACTTGAGTAAAAGTCTAAAGTATTTGGTTTTAAATATACACAAGTGTCAAAAGTAAACGGATTTGCTCAAATATACTTAAGTATCAAAAGTAGAAAACATTTCAAATTCCTTAGATGGCACACATTTATAAAATAGATAGCCAGGGGCACTCTCCAACATAATTTACAAACAAAGCATTTGTGTTTAGTGAGTCCGCCAGTTCAGAGGCAGTAGGGATGACTGGGGATGTTCTCTTGATAAGTGCGTGAATTGGACCATTGTTCTGTCAAAATGTAATGAGTACTTTTGGGTGTCGTGAAAAATGTATGGAGTATAAAGTACATAATTTCCTTTAGAATGTAGTGAAGTAAAAGTTGGCAAAAATATAAATAGCAATGTAAGGTACAGATACCCCCAAAAATGACTTAAGTAAACATACTTTAAGGTACTACTTAAGTACTTTACACCAATGAATGTTGTTCATGGTGAGTTTGTTTATTGTTTGCTTCATCAAGAACACTCGTGCTCTTGGTCTCTCTCAATTCAATTCAAAGGGCTTTATTGGCATGGAAACATGTTTACATTGGCAAAGCAAGTAAAATAGATAAACAAAATGGAATTAAACAATAAATGAACAGTAAACATTACAATCACAAAAGTTCCAAAGGAATAGAGACATTACAGATGTCATACTTTGGCTATATACTGTGATGTAACGATATGCAAATAGTTAAAGTACAAAAGATAAAATAAATAAACATAAATATGGGTTGTATTTACAATGGTGTTTGTTCTTCACTGCTTGCCCTTTTCTTGTGGCAACAGGTCACAAATATTGCTGCTGTGATTGGACACTGGTATTTCACCCAATAGATATGGGAGTAAAGGTTGACCGATTAATCGGAATGGCTGATTAATTAGGGCCAATTTCAAGTTTTCATAATAATCGGTAATCTGCATTTTTGGACACCGATCATGGCCGATTACATTGCACTCCACGAGGAGACTGTGTGGCAGGCTGACTACCTGTTAAGCGAGTGCAGCAAGGAGCCACGGTAAGGTGCTAGCTAGCATTAAACATATCTTATAAAAAACAATCAATCTTAACATAATCACTAGTTAACTACACATGATGATATTGATGATATTACTAGGTTAACTAGCATGTCCTGCGTTGCATATAATCGATGCGGTAACTGTTCATTTATCATTGAATCACAGCCTACTTCGCCAAACGGCCGATTTAACAAGCACATTTTAACGGCATTCTTCTGTCAAAGGAGAGTCGGACCAAAATGCAGCGTGGTGGTTACTCATGTTCTTTAATGAAGAATTGCGATACATGAAATAACTAAATAAATACAAAACAACAAACGGAATGCGAAACCTTATTACAGCCTATCTGGTGAACACTACACAGAGACAGGAACAATCACCCACGAAATACACAGTGAAACCCCGGCTACCTAAATATGGTTCCCAATCAGAGACAACGAGAATCACCTGACTCTGATTGAGAACCTCCTCAGGCAGCCAAACCTATGCTACACCCCTACTCAGCCGCAATCCCAATGCCTACAAAAAAACCAATACGACAACACAATAAACCCATGTCACACCCTGGCCTGAACAAATAATTAAAGAAAACACAAAATACTAAGACCAAGGCGTGACACACATTTGCAAAAGAAAAAGCGCTGTCGTTGCACCAATGTGTACCTAACCATAAACAACGCCTTTTAAAAAATAAATACACAAGTATATATTTTTAAACCTGCACATTTAGTTAATATTGCCTGCTAACATGCATTTATTTTAACTAGGGAAATTGTGTCACTTCTCTTGCGTTCTGTGGCCCCATCCGATGATACCCCCGGACAGGGCCAAACAGGAAGGATATAACGCCACCCACTTTGCCAAAGCACAGCCCCCACACCACTAGAGGGATATCTGCAACCTCCAACTTACCATCCTGAGACAAGGCCGAGTATAGCCCACAAAGATCTCCGCCACGGCACAACCCAAGGGGGGGCGCCAACCCAGACAGGAAGATGACATCAGTGACTCAACCCACTCAAGTGACACACCCCTTCCAGGGACGACATGAAAGAGCACCAGTAAGCCAGTGACTCAGCCCCTGTAATAGGGTTAGAGGCAGAGAATCCCAGTGGAAAGAGGGGAACCGGCCAGGCACAGACAGCAAGGGTGGTAAGTTGCTCCAGAGCCTTTCCGTTCACCTTCACACTCCTGGGACAGACTACACTCAATCATATGACCCGCTGAAGAGATGAGTCTTCAGTAAAGACTTACAGGTTGAGACCGAGTTTGCGTCTCTTACATGGGTAGGCAGACCATTCCATAAAAATGGAGCTCTATAGGAGAAAGCCCTGCCTCTAGCTGTTTGCTTAGAAATTCTAGGGACAATTAGGAGGCCTGCGTCTTGTGACCGTAGCGTACGTGTAGGTATGTACGGCAGGACCAAATCAGAGAGATGGGTAGGAGCAAGCCCATGTAATGCTTTGTAGGTTAGCAGTAAAACCTTGAAATCAGCCCTTGCCTTGACAGGAAACCAGTGTAGGGAGGCTAGCACTGGAGTAATATGATCAAATATTTTGGTTCTAGTCAGGATTCTAGCAGCCATATTTAGCACTAACTGAAGTTTATTTAGTGCTTTATCCGGGTAGCCGGAAAGTAGAGCATTGCAGTAGTCTAACCTAGAAGTAACAAAAGCATGAATTAATTTTTCTTCCTAACAAAGACAGCCAACTTCTCCAAACGGGGGATGATTTAACAAAAGCGCATTTGTGAAAAAAGCACAAACGTTGCACGACTGTACCTAACCATAAACATCAATGCCTTTCTTAAAATCAATACACATAAGTATATTTTTTTTAACCTGCATATTTAGTTAAAATAATTGAATGTTTGCAGGCAATATTAACTAGGGAAATTGTGCCGCTTCTCTTGCGTTCATTGCACGCAGAGTCAGGGTATATGCAACAGTTTGGGCCGCCTGGCTCGTTGCTAACTAATTTGCCAGAATTTTACGTAATTACAACATAACATTGAAGTTTGTGCAATGTAACAGCAATATTTAGACTTATGGATGCCACCCGTTTAATAAAATAGAGAACAGTTCCGTATTTCACTGAAAGGATAAACATTTTGTTTCCGAAATGATAGTTTCCGGATTTGACCATATTAATGACCTACGGCTCGTATTTCTGCGTGTTATTATATTATAATTAAGTCTATGATTTGATAGAGCAGTCTGACTGAGAGGTGGTAGGCAGCATTCATTCAAACAGCACTTTCCTGCATTTGCCAGCAGCTCTTCGCTGTGCTTCAAGCATTGCTCTGTTTATGACTTCAAGCCTATCAACTCCCGAGATTCGGCTGGCAATACTGAAGTACCTATTAGAACATCCAATAGTCAAAGGTATATGAAATACAAATGGTATAGAGAGAAATAGTCCTATAACTACAAACTAAAACTTCTTACCTGGGAATATTGAAGACTCATGTTAAAAGGAACCACCAGTTTTCATATGTTCTCATGTTCTGAGCAAGGAACTTAACCGTTAGCTTTTTTACATGGCACATATTGCACTTCTACTTTCCTCTCCAACACTTTGTTTTTGCATTATTTAAACCAAATTGAACATGTTTCATTATTTATTTGAGACTAAATAGATTTTATTGACGTATTATATTAATCTAAAATAAGTGTTCATTCAGTATGGTTGTAATTGTCATTATTACAAATATAAATATATAAATTGGCCGATTAATCGTTATCAGCTTTTTTTTTGGGTCCTCCAATAATCGGTCGATCTCTATATGGGAGTTGATCAAAATGTGATTTATTTTTGAGTTCTTTGTGGGTCTGTGTAATCTGAGGGAATTATGTCTCCAATATGGTCATACATTTGGCAGGTTACTCATTCTCACACTGTCCAACCTCCGTTCATGACCACTAGTCCCACCTCTGCGAGCTACTGACACATTTCTAAAAGAGAGTCGAGTCCTATCTAAAGGGTTCTGACTGAGCTCGTAGCTGTACTCCCTCTAGGTACAACCTATCTAAAGGGTTCTGACTGAGCTCGTAGCTGTACTCCCTCTAGGTACAACCTATCTAAAGGGTTCTGACTGAGCTCGTAGCTGTACTCCCTCTAGGTACAACCTATCTAAAGGGTTCTGACTGAGCTCGTAGCTGTACTCCCTCTAGGTACAACCTATCTAAAGATCATTTGACTGCGGAAAGTATCCCCTTTTTATCGCAGTGAAGCTTGTTTCCAGGGTGACCTTGGCTGGACTCTTGGGCACGCAACGCACAAAGATTCTCCTGTCCCAAATTGGAGGATGAAAGCGTGCTCGGGCGTGGGGGACACGCAAACGCATAATATTATTGGCACAGTGACACTACAGTGCGTTCAACCACCAGTCCTACAAAAGTGCCAATGTAGCCCATGCAAGACTCTACTGCCCAGCTTTGTTCTTATTTTTGGCTTATTGAAGGAAGTAACACAGACAAAGTTGTATAAGTGTGATAGGGCCACCTAGGCCTATTCTATAGAACGGAGTCCAGGTCCAGTATGACACTTTCTGGCCATCTGAGCTTGAGAAAATAATAGCCTATAGCATACTATCTGCTCCTATAAAATTACATATTTACACTTGTTTTAATGTCTTTTATGCCTGGTCTTCATTCAGCTTTGACTTTAACCATCTTCAGATCCTCTTGTTTTTAATGTCTTTTATGCCTGGTCTTCATTCAGCTTTGACTTTAACCATCTTCAGATCCTCTTGTTTTTAATGTCTTTTATGCCTGGTCTTCATTCAGCTTTGACTTTAACCATCTTCAGATCCTCTTGTTTTTAATGTCTTTTATGCCTGGTCTTCATTCAGCTTTGACTTTAACCATCTTCAGATCCTCTTGTTTTTAATGTCTTTTATGCCTGGTCTTCATTCAGCTTTGACTTTAACCATCTTCAGATCCTCTTGTTTTTAATGTCTTTTATGCCTGGTCTTCATTCAGCTTTGACTTTAACCATCTTCAGATCCTCTTGTTTTTAATGTCTTTTATGCCTGGTCTTCATTCAGCTTTGACTTTAACCATCTTCAGATCCTCTTGTTTTTAATGTCTTTTATGCCTGGTCTTCATTCAGCTTTGACTTTAACCATCTTCAGATCCTCTTGTTTTGTTGGATCCACATTTCTCCACCATGTAACATTTAAGTGACAACCAATTATAAGCCATTATCAATCATCTGCTAACAGAGGTCACATAAGACAAAAACATTTGTTAAACAATGTTAATCTTATCAACAGTGGCCTCCAGTTTTCTTATGTCGAGGGCCTCCCTGGCAACAGGCCAAAAGAGGGAAGTAGAATGGGTAAGTATACCAATATGAACATAGGCTACTGCACATTTGCATACAAACAAACATACTTATTAGCTAGCATGACAAAAACAGAGACTACATTGCCACATTTCAATGGGGCTAGCAAACAGTTAGGCTAAACATAATACAATTTTTGGCTAGCAATAAAAGAAAGTTAAACTTCGATGGTGCCAGCATAGGGGTTATGAAAGACAGGATGACGAAGGGTTGAAGATGATTACCTTCGGTATTGTCAAATACAGTAGCTAGCAAACAACAACCAACTACTTCCTGTTTTGTCTTCTGCACTTGCAAAAAGCCTGTGTAGTAAAGCTGTAGTGTTTTGACTACTTATTTACTACCAACATCAAGTAGTAAAAAGCCCCACCTGATTACTACTGGACACACTGTTTTCCTACTGAACACTACAAAACTCTTACTTGTTTATCTTGAGTAGTGCATAAACTACACATTCAATACACAACCCTACACGTCTCTACATAGTCACTACTGCACAAATAGGTTTTGTGTAGTAATTCAGTAGTACTTTTTCATGACGGACAGATGGTCAGAGAGCCGAGGTGTGGCACATTTTATCTTGCCTATGGCTACTTGAGAGTTAATATTAATATATATATATATTAACACTGCATTACACTTGCCAGAGTTACTCAAATTTAACACTATGGGATAATGAACAATTATTTCTATTCAACACTAGTGTTAATCTAAAGTTAACTCCTTGCATTGAACACAACATTTAACATTCACATTTCTGGTTACTCTGTCAGGTGTATAAATGTAGTGCCACCTGGAATTACAAAATAACAAAGAATCCAAACAGAACGGTTGCATCATGTCCAAAAATGATTTATTCAGTGCCATGCTTCAAACATCAAATTAGATTGTTTTTTTTATATGTGCTGAGATTTCAAAACATAAGGAATTCTGTCATGTCAAGAGACACATAGATTCTGGAATATGATATCCCAATAAGAGCTGTACCTGTTTTCATTTCAACAATAAACAGTGTAAAATACTAATTTTAAAAAAACAAGCACAAAATTGCGTCATCTGGGAAAGTATGCAAAATAGGGTACAGGTTTGGAAGAGATCATCGCCATTATAACACCTATTCACATTTGTAGTCCAGAAGCGCAGAGCATAGCACAATGACATGTTCATAATGTGGTTCTGGCTACGTGAGTGAGCAGTCTATCAATCAGAACATGAGCACTAAGGAGATGATGAATATAAAGAGTCTGCTCGCTCGCATTTCCTTAAGTATTTTTGAGTGGACCGTCTCCCTTTGCTGTTCTGTCAGATTATGCTAATCGAACCTACAGCGTCTGTGTCAGTTTCCTCTTCATTGACTGCAGATTCTGCTGCATTGATCAGCTTCTGAAGTTTAGGTGTGGAGGCAAGGTCCTTGCTTTGCTCGATTATATTTTGCTTGAATGCAGTTGGCCACCGCTCCAAAATCCTGTCTGATGTTGTCTCTCCAAACCACATAAATAAAATGACACAAGGACAGAACAAAACATTGGTTTTATGCAAGCATGCTTTTTGCCAAAAATTCCACGTCTACTCAGATACTTATGGGTTTGACGCAGCAGTATTAAAACAGGAATTATTTAGCCAACAAGGGCAGAATTTTGCCAACAAACTGCCGATATCAACTGGTCCAAATGTATTGTTTTAGTTTACACCGATGGTCCAAGCCAAGGATTAGAAACAATGTCCAACTACAACTACATTCAAATGTTGACTTTGAAGAGCTTGCCAGACTCTTCACATCCATGAACCGTAGAAATTCGGCCAGCAAAATCACAGCTTTTACTTGTCTTCTCCGATGAGGTTTAACGGCGGTTGGCATCCAATAAATGTTGCATTACCGCCACCTACTAGACTGGAGTATAATTCCATTTTACTTTGCTTAAAAATATTTATACCACAACACACCCTGTACCTCTTCTGACATCAAGTCTCGTACACCCAAATACCTCTGCAGCTGCCACCACAACCTCAATTTTCTGTGACTTATGTTCCATCCCTGCAGTACAGTTAATAAACGCTAAAAATCCAATCTTACTGAAGCATATATCACTTGTTGGCCTATCCCTATGCACTAGTAAAGATCTACTACTCACACACTCCTTTCAGGATCCCTTGACCCATTGTCCTCTACTTTCTTCACTGCCTCAGCATATGACAACTTCTGCACTACTCTAAACCTGGAAACCTCAACCTGTCTCTCTCGCACTGGGCATTTCTGATCCCCAGCCCCATGGGCACCCCTCCAATTAACATTATACCCCTACTTTCCCCAATCCTACACATCCCTTTGTCTCATGCCCTTCTGCACACTTCTCCAACATAAGAATCTCCCTCCTACACACTGCTGCCACATGCCCATAAGCTTGACACCTGTAACAACGTAATGTATTCGGCACAAAAGCTCCTAACATAACTTTGTTGGGCAAAGACTCAAAAGAACAGAACAACTTTTAATTTTCAGTACTCATGCCACCCTGTATGCATCGCACCAAATGACGAGCATCACAAACACCAGGAATATTCCCCTTCAGTTGGTCAACTTTCACATTTACCCCAGTAATCATTCCTTTCAATTAAGCCCTTTTCTTGAGATCAAAACAATTCACCTCTCCTGTCCCCATTCATTTAACGCAGAGCTCCTGCTCCCTCTAACCAGCAGAAACACAAACTATTATCACCAGACCACTTCTGGTTACCTTCACTGATTCCACAGCACTCAACTCTGTTTTCACCCACCCTGAAACCACAAATGGATCAGCCAAAAGGCAAAAGTCCACATTTCCCCCAAATTTCACTCCTACCGTCACAGACCCATCTTTATCCTGACCCTCGGTGCAAGCCTCTGGGTCCGAGAACTTCACCACACCTACCACCTCAGATCAATAGAAGGCATCATTAGGAAAATGGCCTCCCTGCACTGTTCATTACTCAGGGTAACCTCTGGACTGAATGGAGTCTCTGTTGTTGGGCCGCCACTGAATGACTGGCTAGTTTCTCAGATGAAGCAGAATTCCCCTGGATGGTTTTGATTTCCCACGACAAGTAACCATCTCCAGTTCCTGGGTCAAAATAATGTTCCTTGAAGAAAAGGAGAACAAGTTCACTCATCTAAACACAATGGAAAAGTCACAGCAACATTTTGCTCACATACATTTCAACACACCTACCCAGACCACAAGTGCAAGTTGTGTAACATGCAATCCAAAATCCAAATGCATTCAAAATGTGACCTATACAAATATAGGATAGGCTATTGATGGTTGCTAGGCAGCGCCTGGTTATTATATGCCTGGGCCTGGTTGCATAAAACATAAGTCAATTTTCCCAGCATTTTTCCCTTAAAGTTACCTTAAATTTAAGTCAGTTGCACAAAACATTTTAAAGTTAAGGGTCCCCATGAGTTCCCTTAAGTGCTTCGTTCAGTATGGATATCAATGTAAACAGCATTTGTGGAGTTGAATGTTGCTTTCCTCTGGTTGCAAAAGGAAAACATCAACCAGTTAGCTAAGTGTATAAATAGCTAGCTACTTAGCTAAACAATGGAAGGTGCGCAATCCATGGCTACAAAGCTAGCGGTCCAGATAGCTACCTACTCTGTAAGTTAATATAATAATAATAATAATATGACGTGCTAGAAAGTAATAGAAACAAGTTGAGAACAAACGTAACTAAAAGAAACGTGGTTTATTATCTTCTGAATCATTTTGTTTATCCTATCTTGAATGTAGAAATTGTAGTTTGATCTACCAAAATAAATGCGATCTCTTTGACACTGTCAGTGAATTAGGTCATCTCCATAGTAACCAGGGACTCTTTCTGCCATACATGCCTTCAAACTACCAACATCCCCGGCTCCCTAACAAAAGAGATGAAATGTGGATCAGAAAAAGTTTCAAATTAAGCCTATTATTTTTTTATGACAGTAAGTTAATTCCACACGTTGCCTTGATGCAAGTTGTTTGGGAAAAATATTATTTCGTATTTTATTATGTTATATTTCATTATAGTCTTAGCCTACTATAAAATACATGTGTGTTGATTTGAACATTAGATAGATAGATGGGTGATGCAAAGAGTATTAGAAGTGGTTTTATATTACATTTACCTACATTCACATATACCTACGTACCTTCCTGTAACAATATTGCAGAGATAAGAAATGTCTTGCAGAGTCAAGATCAGCTCCAGCAAGCTCATTTTGAGAACTAAAAAATTATACAATACCAATTTCAAAAACAACACACCACAACAGGACATTTCCTTAATCCCACCTGGCCTATCAGAGATTAAGATGGAGCTACAAGCAAATTGCTTACACCTATCCAATACCTCCAGATATACACTGGAAGTTGTTTCTAAGGACTTCAGGTTTATTTGGATTTCAGGGATTAGTGTCCAGGCCCAGATCAACAATGCATTTTTGTGGTCTAATGGCCATTACCACAATAACAATAGACTATATGTGCTATTAGGTATAGTAGGTCTGCCTATACTAGGGTTAGTAGGGATCAGGATTTCCTGACCTGTCATGGCATGTAGGGCATTGGTCACCAACCCTGTTCCTGGAGAGCCACGGGGTGTGCAGGCTTCTGTCCCAGCTAACCCTATGAGGACTAATACACTGGAGGGTGTGTAAGTGTTGGGCTTGACTCCACATTGTTGAATAGTGTCTACTGTCCTGTTGCAGGTAGGCATGCTATATAATTACTCTAAAACCTAGCTATAGGTTTAAGAGCAGCTATGGTAAGTAGACTAGGCCTACTTATTATAGGCAGGGTTGGACGATGTCCACTTAGCACCCACACGGCAAGTCATAAGTTACATTTGCTTTAAGGGGAGGACAATATAGGCACTTGCAATGTCATCGTAAGGTAAGACTGATTCCTCAGTGTGTGTTAGCCTTAATAACTGCATTAAAACCTGAAATGTTTATTTGTAAATATGTTGCATTATGTATCTGATCAATTATGTGTATGTATCTAATAATATGTTCTTCTACATCTGCATTGCTTGCTGTTTGGGGTTTTAGCCTGGGTTTCTGTATAAGCACTTTGACATCTGCTGATGTAAAAAGGGCTTTATAAATACATTTGATTGATCGATAGTTATCTCTCTATGTTCTCTAGTTCTAGTTCTAGTTCAGGAGCCAAGGAGAGAGGATGCGCATGGAGAGGAGGGCCGTGGAGAGAAAGATTTATGTTAAGTACAATTCCACCAATATGAAATGGTGGCAGCATCTCACACTATGCAATTAGATCTCCACTTCAAATTGTGTGTGGTTTGCTCTCTCATTATTTGGTAAAACAGGAAATTTCCACGGCAATATAGCACAGCTTTATGTGCGATTACGATGAAAAAGTATGATTACTTTTGATAAAATTATTAAATATGATTAAATAAAATAGTCTTCTTCGGAGTCTTCTTCTGTTTCCACCTCATCCTATGGTCTTTGCCCACCAAAGGGATTTCCAACCCTTACATCTTCAGGTGGTCCTTGCCATTCACCCTTGTCAACTCCATCACCAGGACAGTCCCTTGCAAAATGTCCTGGCTTGCCACAGTTGTAGCAGTTCCAGTCTCCTTCTCCAGAGGTGCATTGCACTCTTCGCCCTCTGCCTCTTCCCCCTTCCTCTACTTCCTCCTCAGTCTCGTCCTCCACCTCCATGGTATCCTCCTCCTCCAGTGAAAAACATCAACTGTGCACATTGTAGTTTCGCACCAGTCTTGGAGTTCTTCTGCCTGATCTGTCTTTCTGCATGGGTGATGTGAGGTTTGACATCAGAAAGGGTCTTTGTCTCCCACCCAATGCATGTAGTGGTCACAGCTGTCTTCAGGTCTTGTTGCAGGCCAGTAACCACAGCATGGCACAGCAGGCTGCCATATGATCTTGGTAAGGGGTCCGGCCAGGATGCTGGAAGAAGATCTTCTCCATTCGTTCCTGATAGACCTCAAAGCTCTCATCGGCCTTCATCATGGTGGAATGTTTTTTCTGCCGGTCTGTGTGTTTTGGGTATCTTGTCTTTACATTATTAAACACAGCAGTGAGTTGGTCAGCACAGTTGGCTATGGTTGCATCACTGTTCCAAACTCCCTTACACTGGTTCCACTTGAACTTTAAACACTGACCAAGTACTTCCTAAATTTCACAGGTGATGGGGTTATACATGGTAATGATTGCTCTCACCACTTCTTCAAACTTCACAGCATCTTTCGCGGGTCAGTCACGTCCTTTACAATGGCTTTCTTTTTTCCTTTTTCTTTTAGATCACCGTTATTTAACCAGGTAGGCTAGTTGAGAACAAGTTCTCATTTACAACTGTGACCTGGTCAAGATAAAGCAAAGCAGTTCGACACATACAACCACACAGAGTTACACATGGAATAAACAAACACAGTCAATAATACAGTAGGAAAAAAGTATATATACAGTGTGTGCAAATAAGGTAAGATACGGGAGGTTGTCACATCCTGACCATAGAGGGTCATTATTGTCTATGGTGGAGTAGGTCAGGGCATGACTAAGGGGTTAGTCTAGTTTATTATTTCTATGTGGGTGTTCTGGTTTTCATGTTTCTAGGTTGGTGATTTGTATGATTCCCAATTAGAGGCAGCTGGTAATCGTTGTCTATAATTGGGGATCATATTTAAGTCGTGTTTGTGGGATATTGTATTTTGATTAAGTGTACTTAGCGCCTCTGTAGTCACGGTTCGTTGTTAGTTTATTTGTTTTTGTCTTTGTTAAGTTTCACTTTATCATTAAAATGATGTGGAACTCAACATCCGCTGCGCCTTGGTCCATTTCTACAAACGATCGTGACAGAGGTAAGGCAATAAAATAGGCCATACTGGCGAGGTAATTACAATATAGCAATTAAACACTGGAGTGATAGATGTGCAGAAGATGAATGTGCAAGTAGAGACATTTAGGTCAACATTGGATTATTCAGAGATCCTCACTGAACTTCTGGAGAGAGTTTGCTGCACTGAAAGTAAAGGGGCTGAATAATTTTGCACGCCCAATTTTTCCAGTTTTTGATTTGTTAAAAAAGTTTGAAATATCCAATAAATGTCGTTCCACTTCATGATTGTGTCCCACTTGTTGTTGATTCTTCACAAAAAAATACAGTTTTATATCTTTATGTTTGAAGCCTGAAATGTGGCAAAAGGTCGCAAACTTCAAGGGGGCCGAATACTTTCGCAAGGCACTACCTGCTGGAGCTCATGCTGCGGGTGGGTGCTGCTATGGTGACCAGTGAACTGAGGTAAGGCGGGGCTTTACCTAGCAAAGACTTGTAGATTACCTGGAGCCAGTGGGTTTGGCGACGAGTATGAAGCGAGGGCCAGCCAACGAGAGCATACAGGTTGCAGTGGTGGGTAGTATATGGGGCTTTGGTGACAAAACAGATGGGAATGGAATTGGAAAATGGAATTCCCAGAACTTCCATGTAGTTCCCAGAACTACGTAAGTATTCCCTGAATAATTACAGACAATGTTGCCGACGGGGTCTCTCTACCCCCACCTAGTCCCCTCTTGGGACTCTGGATCTTTTTCTAAGCTTCTCAAAACAGTTAGAAATTCATTTAAACATTTCCACTACATAATTCACACTGTTGCCCCAGTGGATGGGTTTCAAGCCATTTCCCTACATCAATCTTGAACTATCACCCTGATTTAGCTAGCTACAGTATTATTTCCCTTTCATCTGTGTTATAATAACCAGCCTGGCTAGCTAGCATTATGATATTACGTTGTATAACCAAAACTAGCTACTAGCTAGCTAGTACCAGCTAGCTACTTAGCTAATATACTCACCAACCCCAGTGGTTTGATGGTTGACATACAGCAGGAGTGACCATGTCAGATACATAGATCTCCTATGAAATTACTTGAGGGGACTTTGTCATAAACCCTCAGTTCCATAATGGGAAGAAAATGGCTGCCATCTTGGTCTGGGAGAAATCCAAAATTAGTCTATTTGCTTTTACTTATGCAGGAAAATAAAAGTAAGACGTGATGTATCAGAAATACACCAACTCACTTGCAAAACTCAGTTTTGGACGTGACTGACTTTATAATTATCCAATGTACACTTTGTAGTCATTTTTTCCCCCACCGGACCCTTCTCCTCCCGTTGCAGGCTGGCCTTCACAGATTATGCCATTATCTCCTGAAGTTGCCAGTAATAGGCTTCACAATATTGTTGTAACTATATTTGTAACAATATTTGAGAAGGTTAAGTAAAAATGAATTATTGTTTAACCTGCAAACCAGCAGAGTGCACCACTGAAGATTGTTTCAGAATCGCGGACAGCGACCAGCGCGGGAGAAAGCGCTCGCAAGATTCAGTTTAGCACCTTGGAGAGCGCCACTGCAGCGGCAGCACTCCGCACCTACAGCACCGCTCATGAGCCAGTTCTGCACACCTGTGGCAGAGTGGGGAACTGTATGCTACAGAGACAGAAATGTTTGGCGTGGCAGGAGACGGCTGACGGATGAGAGAATGCCATCTGATTTGTTCCCTTCCCGTTTCCACAAAACTTTGGAATTGGAAATGTGTAGGGAAAAACCCGAAACTGCATTTTTCATCACAATCTTGCTTCTAATCTACTGGTTATACACCACAGGCCTATACTTGTATTTGACAACAACCAGGTAACAACTTTCTAATTGCTTTATCGTGGTAGTTAATCTGAATTAGACCTACAGTAGCCTAAACTAAAACAGCCCAAGCTTATCACTGACTCCTGGGACGAATGTCTCTCAAATATGATATATTGCTGAATGGGAAAAATCCAATAGGCTAAAAATAAAGAGCAGTTAAAAATAAATTAATTATTAAGAACATAGCAGTTACAGCCAGTAGGCTTACAGCCAGTAGGCCTTGTATTCAATCAACATAGTTGAACAGTATTACAGTAAATATATTGTGTTTAATAACGAATAAATGAATAACAAAAGAAAGAAGTTGTAGTCTATGACAACAGTAGACTAGGCTATTTTAAAGAAGCTTATGAAATCTAATGCTGAACATAAAATGTATTGTATAGGCCTAGGCCTATACATGTTCTCTCTCTATTTATGTTCTCTCTATCTGCCAACTGTATCGGACTGGCCTACGTACTCACATAGACCTGGGCTGCCACCTACTTCCACAATCTTTTCAAGTTATGAGACAGGATTACCAGCTTGTCAAAATTTTCTGCAGAAGGCAGCTCCTCGTTTTATTGACTATAAACATTGCCTTGGAAAAGATACGCTCTGATGGAGTGGGGGTGGCGGGATGGAGAGGAGGTATCTCGCTGCTCTGGCCAGCTTCGGATACCTGTCCTAATTTCCCCCCACCAAGCTAGCAGTCCAGCGTTGACATTGATGTAGGCTTCTACCCGTTTTGCATCGTCAAAGAACGAAAAAGCAGCTTAAAAGCGGGGGTCTACGGCTTGGACATAGACTATTCTCAAATAGTCGGCGGTGAGCTACCATCTTTTGTCTGTTTCCTCCACCAGAATTTGCTTTAAGACTTAGTGGTGGGGCTGTCTTCCTCCACTGAGGCCAAGTGACGGTGTTTGAGGTTGGCCAGCATGGGCATGGATGCAGATAAGGATGCGTGGTCCTCCTCGGCGTGCAGCGCAAACAGGGTGGCCATAGGCTTCAGCACATTCGAAATATCCTCCGCCAAGGATGCGTCATTTTTCCCGGTGTAGTTGAGGTCAGAGAGGATTGGTTTTAGGGGCTATCTCTGTTCTAGCAGACGCTCTAACGTGGTCTGAGAAGAGTTCCACCGTGTGGAAACTTCTGTTGGATCAGATATCAAATTGTATTAGTCACATGCGCCGAATACAACAATACACTTTACAGTGAAGTGCTTACTTACGAGCCCCTAACCAACAGTGCAGTTTCAGAAAATACGGACAAGAAAATAGATAAAAGTAACAAGTAATTAAAGAGCAGCAGTAAAAAATAACAATGTATACAGGGGGGTGCCGGTACAAAGTCAATGTGCGGGGGCACCGGTTAGTTGAGGTAGTATGTACATGTAGGTAGAGTTAATTAAAGTGACTATGCAAAGGGACACAACAGAGAGTGGCAGTGCTGTGGAGAGGTGCAATGCAAATAGTCTGGGTAGCCATTTGACTAGATGTTGAGGAGTCTTATGGCTTGAGAGTAGAAGCTGTTTAGAAGCCTCTTGGACCTAGACTTGGTGCTCCTGTACCGTTTGCCATGTGGCAGCAGAGAGAGCAGTCTATGACTAGGGTGGCTAGAGTCCTTGACAATTTTTATGGCCTTCCTCTGACACTGCCTGGTATAGAGGTCCTGGATGGCAGGAAACTTGGCCTCAGTGATGTACTGGGCTGTTCGCAATACCCTCTGTAGTGCCTTGGTCGGAGGCCGAATCTTGTTTAAGATCGCCATTTATGCTGCCCAGCACATCTGACTCCTTTAACATCTGCCCATTCCTCTTTCTGCCCCAGTATATCTGCACACAACCATGTTTGCGGTGTTTTCGTGTCCCACAGCGACCCTTTTACCCCCTGGATTTCGGATGTGTCAGAAACTTCTCCAAGTCTCTGCACAATGTTGGCAGAGATGTTCTCCAGCTGTATTCTCCAGTCTGGTCAGCTGTAGGCTAGTTGTCTAGTGATATTGGTGACCATCATCATGTTACGGCTGGCTGAAGGACTGGACCAAGGTGCAGCATGGTAAGCGTACATTTTCTCTATATTAAAAAATTATGCTGACAAAACGAGGAACAAAAACCAAACCGTGAAGCTTTGGGCTATGTGCCCTGAATAAACACAAAGTTTACTTCCCACAAAACAGGTGGGGGAAAAGGGTACCTAAGTATGGTTCTCAATCAGAGACAACGATAGACAGCTGTCCCTGATTGAGAACCATACCAGGCCAATACATAGAAATATAACATAGAAAATAGAACAGTCTACCCACCCCAACTCACGCCCTGACCAAACTAACACAAAGACCATAAAAAGAAACTAAGGTCAGAACGTGACAGTACCCCCCCCCCCACACAGGTGCGGACTCCGGCCTCAAAACCTGAACCTATAGGAGAGGGTCTGGGTGGGCGTCTGTCCGCGGCAGCGGCTCTGGCGCGGGACGTGGACCCCACTCCACCATCGTCTTGGCCCACTTAAGTGGTGCCCTTGGCGCGGCGACCCTCGCCGCCGACCTCGGACTGGGGACCCCTGCAGTGGGCCCCGAATGGACGGGAGATTCCGGCAGCACCGGACAGGCGGGAGACTCCGGCAGCGCCGGAGAGAAGGGTGGCTCTGGCAGCTCCGGAGTGAAGTGCGGCTCCTGACTGACGGGCGGCTCTGGCAGCTCTTGACTGACGGGCGGCTCTGGCAGCTCTTGACTGACGGGTGGCTCTGGCAGCTCTTGACTGACGAGTGGCTCTGGCAGCTCTTGACTGACGGGTGGCTCTGGCAGCTCTTGACTGACGGGTGGCTCTGGCAGCTCTTGACTGACGGGCGGCTCTGGCAGCTCTTGACTGACGGGCGGCTCTGGCAGCTCTTGACTGACGGGCGGCTCTGGCAGCTCTTGACTGACGGGCGGCTCTGGCAGCTCAGGACAGACGGGCGGCTCTGGCAGCTCAGGACAGACGGGCGGCTCTGGCAGCTCAGGACAGACGGGCGGCTCTGGCAGCTCAGGACAGCTCAGGACAGACGGGCGGCTCTGGCAGCTCAGGACAGACGGGCGGCTCTGGCAGCTCAGGACAGACGGGCGGCTCTGGCAGCTCAGGACAGACGGGCGGCTCTGGCCTGCCGAGATGCACTGTAGGCCTGGTGCGTGGTGCCTGCACTGGTGGCACCGGGCTGGGGACACGCACCTCAGGGCGAGTGCGGGGAGGAGGCACAGGATACACTGGGTCGTGGAGGTGCACTGGGGGTCTCGAGCGCAGAGCTGGCCCCACCCGTTCTGGTTGGATGCCAGCTTCCCCCTGGCAAATGCGGGATTCTGGCACCGAGCATACCAGCCTGTGAATACTCAGCCTCGGTACCGTGCACATCACCCCATAGCACGGGGCCTGACCAGTCCCATGCACGCCACGTGGGAACACGGCTGGCAAGGAAGGCCGAGAGGCAGCCCCCAAAATTGTTTTTTTTGGGGGGGGGCACGGGGAGTGTGGCAGAGTCAGGAAGCAGACCTGAGCCAACTCCCCGTGTCCCCCCCCACCCAAAAAAAAAACATTTTGGGGGCTGCCTCTCGGGCTTCCTTGCCAGCCGTGTTCCCACATACCGCTGGTTCCTTTTTCCAGCTGCCTCTGCTCTCCTAGCTGCCTCCACCTGTTCCCATGGAAGGCGATCCCTTCCCGCCAGGATCTCCTCCCATGTGTAGACTCCCTTGACGTACAGAACGTCCTCCCCATGTCCAGGTGTCCACCTTACCATGCTGCTTGGTCCATTGGTGGTGGGAGGTTCTGTCACGGCTGGCTGAAGGACTGGACCAAGGTGCAGCATGGTAAGCGTACATTTTCTCTTTATTAAAAACTGACGCCGACAAAACAAAGAACAAAAACCAAACCGTGACGCTTTGGGCTATGTGCCCTGAACAAAGACAAAGTTAACTTCCCACAAAACAGGTGGGGGGAAAAGGGTACTTAAGTATGGTTCTCAATCAGAGACAACAATAGACAGCTGTCCCTGATTGAGAGCCATACCAGGCCAAGACATAGAAATATAACATAGAAAAAAGAACAGACTACCCACCCCAACTCACGCCCTGACCAAACTAACACAAAGACATAAAAAGAAACTAAGGTCAGAACGTGACACATCAGCTGATCAATAACGCTAAATAAATGGTATACTTTTTCTGGCCAAGGACTGCACAGAGAATATCAATACCCGCATGCACATGGAAAACAAAGCGATGA
Source organism: Oncorhynchus gorbuscha (assembly GCF_021184085.1). Lineage (NCBI taxonomy): Eukaryota > Metazoa > Chordata > Actinopteri > Salmoniformes > Salmonidae > Oncorhynchus > Oncorhynchus gorbuscha. Next base: position 64,131,597 of record NC_060184.1, read on the forward strand.
ATGCTCTAAACAGCTGACTGACAAAAGCAAACAATTATAAATCAACAGATACATCTAATGTATTGGAATAAAGGCAAAATTGACATTTGTTTCATGTAAGTCGCTCTGGATAAGAGCGTCTGCTAAATGACTTAAATGTACATCTAAATGTAAGTGACCAGGCTGAGCTGAAAGCAAGGTTGAAGATACTGTACTGTAGTTAGCCACCTCCACCAAATATTTTTTTATCAAAACAAACATCATTACCATCACAAAAATGGAAGCACCAGTGATAATATAAACAGCCAATGTCTATTATTTAACAGTACTATTAATATAGTACTAACTTAGGAATGGATAATTGTTTACAAGTTGCCATCCCCAAAAAACACATAATTTTCAACTTGTTCTGTGGTTTGGTAACTTCCTGTTAAAATTGATGGACTCTGGCTGCACTAAAGACGACGCAAAGTTTGAAGAAATGCAATGTATGCGTCAGCCATTTCTCAAACGGAGCCATCAACGTAGCTGCGATACCATGCCTTTGCGGACGGTCCCAATTGAAATGAATGACATCTGGTGCAACGCAACGGACTGCTCAGATGTAATATAAATGGAGCATCAATTGGACACAGCTGTGTTTCCATCCAATTGATTACACCTGTGATAACTCGCTAACTACTCAACATTTGCTCTCCCAATCGCCCAGCTGTCGCTTGTTGGTAGCTACAGATAATGCTTTGCTAGTCTTCAAGCAGGAGGGTAGTATCAAACAAACCACCAACCAGATCCATGTGTCAATAAACACCCCCTTGTTGATGTCAAATCCCCATGAGTTCACCCCCAGTCCTAACAAGCTTGCTGGCTGATGTACCTTTTGTCGCACCAACAATGAAATGCAAGTAAACTAAAAATGAAAGAAAAAAAAAATGACCGGAATAACTGAATAACTGAATTATTGAAACTGCAGTAAAAGTGCAGTAACTGCAGTCGACTGTGGTATTTTGGACTCAGTGATTGCAGAATAACTGCAATGTACTGCAGTTATCCTACACTGTAACTGCAGTTACACTGCAAGATTACTGCAGTAAACTTTTTTTTAAATTTTGGACACAGTATCTGCAGCTAAATTGCATTCTGACTGCAATCTTTTTTTGTAAGGGACATCATTGGAAATGAACAGACAACTAATGCCTATAAAAGGAACTAGCTAAAGGGATTATCAGACAAATTACCTTCAAGAAAGACTGCCAGAGAAATTGAAATTAGAAAGAGAACAGCCACTTGGGAAAACCAATCCATGATGTGGAGTTGGCTAGCAAGCTAGGTTAGCAAGCCACAGTCACTTGGAATTGTCAAATAAATAATTCAAATAATTAGCTTGCCAATGCCATTATTTTTATTTGATTTTATTTAACCAGGTAGGCAAGTTGAGAACAAGTTCTCATTTACAACTGCGACCTGGCCAAGATAAAGCAAAGCAGTTCGACACATAACAACACAGAGTAAAACATGGAGTAAAACAAACAAAGTTAATAATACAGTAGAAAAATAAGTATATATACAATGTGAGCAAATTAAGTGAGATAAGGGAGGTAAAGGCAATAAATAGGCCACGGTGGCGAAGTAAATACAATATAGCAATTAAAACACTGGAATGGTAGATTTGACAGTAGATGAGTGTGCAAAGTAGAAATACTGGGGTGCAAAGTAGCAAAATAAATAAATACAGTAGGGGGAGAGGTAGTTGTCTGGGCTAAATTATAGATGGGCTAAATTATAGATGGGCTATGTACAGGTGCAGTAATCTGTGAGCTGCTCTGACAGCTGATGCTTAAAGCTTGTGAGGGAGATAAGTGTTTCCAGTTCCAGAGATTTTTGTAGTTTGTTCCAGTCATTGGCAGCAGAGAACTAGAAGGAGAGGCGGCCAAAAGAGGAATTGGCTTTGGGGATGACAAGTGAGATATACCTGCTGGAACACGTGCTACGGGTGGATGCTGCTATGGTGACCAGCGAGCAGAGATAAGGCGGGACTTTACCTAGCAGGGTCTTGTAGATGACCTGGAGCCAGTGGGCTCGGCGACGAGTATGAAGCGAGGACCAGCCAACAAGAGCATACAGGTCGCAGTGGCGGGTAGAGTATGGGGCTTTGGTGACAAAACGGATGGAATGTGATAGACAACATCCGATTTGTTGAGTAGGGTGTTGGAGGCTATTTTGTAAATGACATCGCCGAAGTCGAGGATCGGTAAGATGGTCAGTTTTACAAGGGTATGTTTGGCAGCATGAGTGAAGGATGCCTTGTTTGGAAATAGGAAGCCAATTCTAGATTTAACTTTGGATTGGAGATGTTTTGTGTGAGTCTGGAAGGAGAGTTTACAGTCTAACCAGACACCTAGGTATTTGTAGTTGTCCACATATTCTAAGTCAGGACCGTCCAGCGTAGCGATGCTGGATGGGCAGGCAGGTGCAGGCAGCGATCGGTTGAAGAGCATGCATTTAGTTTTACTTGTATTTAAGAGCAGTTGGAGGCCACGGAAGCAGAGTTGTACACAGAATGGTGTCATCTGCGTAGAGGTGGATCAGAGACTCACCAGCAGCAAGAGCGACATCATTGATGTATACAGAGAAGAGAGTCGGCCCAAGAATTGAACCCTGTGGCACCCACAGAGACTACCAGAGGCCCGGACAACAGGCCCTCAGATTTGACACTCTGAACTCTGTTGGAGAAGTAGTTGGTGAACCAGGCGAGGCAATCATTTGAGCAACCAAGGCTGTTGAGTCTGCCGATGAGGATGTGGTGATTGACAGAGTCGAAAGCCTTGGCCAGGTCAATGAATACGGCTGCACAGTATCGTTTCTTATTGATGGCGGTTAAGATATCGTTTAGGACCATGAGCGTGGCTGAGTTGCACCCATGACCAGCTCTGAAACCAGATTGCACAGCGGAGAATGTACGGTGGGATTCGAAATGGTCGGTGATCTGTTTGTTAAACAATTTAAAGGCAATGCTACCAAATACTAATTGCGTGTATGTAAACTTTTGACCCACTGGGAATTTATTTTCACATTCTTAAAATAAAGTGGTAAGCCTAACTGCCCTAAGACAGAGCATTTTTACTAGGATTACATGTCATGAATTGTGAAAAACTGAGTTTAAATGTATTTGGCTAAGGTGTATGTAAACTTCCGACTTCAACTGTAGTTTGGAGCCACCAAGACTCTTCCTAGAGTTGGCCGCCTGATGATCCCTCTGACAGATTTCTAGTGTTCCTCTGTGGAGATGTGATAACCTTCCAGAAGGACAACCATCTCTGCAGCACTCCACCAATCAGGTCTTCATGGTAGAGAGGCCAGACGCAAATCACTCCTCATTAAAGGCACATGACAGGCCGCTTGGAATATGCGAAAAGGCATCTAAAGGAGAGCTCCTTGTTGAAAACCTACTCCAAAGCGCTCAGGACCTCAGACTGAGGCAAAGATTCACCTTCCAACAGGACAACAACCATAAACACACAGCCAAGACAACACAGGAGTCTCTGAATGTCCTTGAGTGGCCCAGCCAGAGACTTGAAGCCGATCGAACATCTCTGGAGAGACCTGAAAATAGCTGTGCAGCGACCCCATCCAACCTGACAGGTCTTGAGAGGATCTGCAGAGAAGAATAGGAGAAACTCCCCAAATGCAGGTGTGCCAAGCTTCTGGCATGATACCCAAGAAGACTTGAGGCTGTAATCGCTGCCAAAGGTGCTTCAACATAGTACTTAGTAAAGGGTCTGAATACTTATTTAAATGTGATATTTCATACATTTTTTTACACATTTGCTAACATTTCTAAAAACGGGTTTTTGCTTTGTCATTATGGGGTATTGTGTGTAGATTGAGAAGAATAAAAAAATATATTTTATCCATTTTAGAATAAGGATGTAACAAAATGTGGAAAAAGTCAATGGGTCTGAATACTTTCCGAATGCACTTTATGTGTACTGAGATTCATGATCAAGGGCTACCTCGCTGCAAGGTGCTGCCTCGTAATGGCATTGATGATAATGTTGAAGGCAACAACGGATATTCGTTGGTCTGACTTGTTATGTTTCTTAAGCTAATTAGAGTAAAACAATTACACCATAACTAGAGGTTATCCACAACCACACTAGGGGTCGTTCGATACTGCAGGTTGTTCAACCAAATACAGTGTCCTTGTTATCAGGGATCCTTGAGACGTCCCAACTCTGACACCACCTCATTGAAGTTGACATTTTAATTGGTAAGGGTTAGGGTTAGGGTAGGGGTTATGGTTTGTGGTAAGGACATCCTAAAGTTCCAGTATTACACTAATATATGGGCGTAAATAGTTTTGACACTGCTAATTTAACACTGATTTATACTCTACTCGGCCTAGTCTCAGGATGGTAAGTTGGTGGTTGAAGATATCCCTCTAGTGGTGTGGGGGCTGTGCTTTGGCAAAGTGGGTGGGGTTATATCCTGCCTGGCCCTGTCCGGGGGTATCATCGGATGGGGCCACAGTGTCTCCTGACCCCTCCTGTCTCAAACTACTGCAGCATAAATACCGGAGGCTATGTGTCGGGGGCTAGGGTCAGTTTGTTATATCTGGAGTACTTCTCCTGTCTTATCCGGTGTCCTGTGTGAATTTAAGTATGCTCGCTCTAATTCTCTCTTTCTTTCTCTCTCTCTCTCGGAGGACCTGAGCCCTAGGACCATGCCTCGGGACTACCTGGCATGATGACTCCTTGCTGTCCCCAGTCCACCTGGCCATGCTGCTGCTCCAGTTTCAACTGTCCTGCCTGCGGCTATGGAACCCTGACCTGTTCACCGGACATGCTGTTTTCAACTCTCTTGAGACCGCAGGAGCGGTAGAGATACTCTCAATGATTGGCTATGTAAAGCCAACTGACATTTACTCCTGGGGTGTTGACTTGTTGCACCCTCGACAACTACTGTGATAATTATTATTTGACCATGCTGGTAATTTATGAACATTTGAACATCTTGTCCATGTTCTGTTATAATCTCCACCCAGAATAGCCTGGTTCCTCTCTAGGTTTCTTCCTTGGTTTTGGCCTTTCTAGGGAGTTTTTCCTAGCTACGGTGCTTTTACACCTGCATTGCTTGCTGTTTGGGGTTTTAGGCTGGGTTTCTGTACAGAACTTTAATATATCAGCTGTTGTAAGAAGGGCTTTATAAATACATTTGATTTTACTGTGCAGTGTTTTTTCAAGAGAACACCTAATTTGGCCACAAACCTTAGTAACCTGGACACAGCCTACTCGTTTGTTCAACCCACTTGGCCGCAGAACAAGACCCACCAATTGGACATTGTTGGTGAATTAGGAATATGTCCCCGCTGTCCCCTAGTGTGGTCGGTCATGCGTGCGGTGTCCGACTCCAGCCAGCAGTTAAAAATGCGCACGCCGACTTGGATGCCTAACCCTAATCTTCTATACTGGCCGGTGTTTCCTGAGGCTCGTGCGTGTGATCTGCCTCTCGGTCTCGTCCGCTACACTTGCACGCAGTGTGTCAGTGTCTGGGTCTCGCTGCCTGTTGGCAACGGGTGGAACGAGGGAAGGGAAAATCCAGGACCGTCTTTACATACTCAATGGTTGATTGACGACGGACATATACGGTTCTCTCAAGATGGTGGGGCGTACAAGCAATGGAACTCACAAGTATGCATGCGATCCTGTTGCACCGGGTGTGGCCGGACGCAGGAGGGAATCGGGCACGGTAAGTTAGCTAACCAACTGTGTACACTTACCTATAGCCTAAGTGTACTATGACACGATGTCAGGACCATTATGGCACGGGACATAATGGACTTGGGCTATTCGCATGTTAGAAATTAAGTGGACTATCAGGTACTTTCTCCCATGTTACTTTTAGTGGCTGTAGTGAAATTCAACACATGACAACTAAAGTTGTCTCTGACTATGAGACAGTGTCTTATTTGTTTTTGAACTTTCATTTCAAGATGAAAAGTCTAGGAGACTCTTACATTAAGTGGTTGAAAGACGGAAAGTGAGAGGATAGTCTGGGGGTAGAGAGAAGTAATAAGGTCTATTCTGTGTATCAGTGTAATTCAGTGGAAAACAGATACTGTTCCCTGTATATTCTTAAATGTGTTCTCTCCTCTTTTCTCCCATAACAACTGGTCCCCAAAAGCACTGGATAGGTGTGTCTACTGCTGTAAAAGCCTTCTGCTTTCACCTATCCTGATGTGGTCAGAGGAAAGGGGACAAGAAACAGAAGCTGGTTAAGACTGTTGGGACACCGCACAGGGAGGAACCTCAATGTGCATGTATCATACTACTTTCACCTATATTGTGTTTTCAGAGGAGAGGAGAGCAACTGTAGACTAATGAGATATAGCCTCCTAGACATTGATGCTCAATGCCGTCCTTCACGGATGGTCCTAGCCAGCTCAGCCAATCCTTGTTCTCTATGCAAATGATACAGTGGGATCTGTGCACTGATTGGAGCTCTCTCGCATATTTGTCGTCGCCATGGCTAGAGTTTGGAGGCGCTTGGCTGCTGGTCTGTGAGTGAGAGATCACTCTGCCAAAGAGAGCAGGAGAGGGAGAGGGGTGGAATAGGTGGAATAGAGGGAGGGAGAGAAGAGGGCAGAGTGGGTGGGGATACAGAGGGAAGTGAAGAGGGAGGGGGAGAAGGCAGAGGGAGGAAGAGAGGTAGGAAGAGAGGGCGGTAGAGCGAAAGAGAGAGAGAGAGAGCGAGAGGGATCATCTCACTGATGCTGAGTCACAGACACGGGGTTCAGCCGCCGTATCCCATGAGCCTTTAGGGGAAACATGGAGGAGCTCGAGCACACCTGCCCCCAGCCGCGCACGGTAGGGTGTGTTTGTGTGTGAAGGAGAGAAAGAGGGAGAGGCTGGCTAGTCTTCTTGTTATGAAACAGATCCACTGTCTGTGTGTGTCTTTGCGGGATGCTCTGAGTGCTGAATAGACTGTGTGTGTCTGTGTGGAGGATGGGGGGTTGGGCGTGTTTCGCAGTATTGGCAGGGGTGTGTGTATGTGTGGGCATAGGCAGCCTGGCATAGATCTCCTGATGAGGACACAAAAACGCAAGGATACAGAGGGGCGATGCTAGCTCCATGCCAGCTCCATTCAGTCTCTGTCTTTGTTATTCCCTTTTATTATTTGTGCCTCTCTCCTTCTCTTCATCATATCCTCCTCCCTATTCCCACATCCCTGTGCCTCTCTCTTCATCATATCCTCCTCCCTATTCCCACATCCCTGTGCCTCTCCCTCTCTTTCTTTCCTCCTGTGTGCTACCATCACAGCGTTGTGGTTGTTTTTTTTTAGTTGAGTTTTTTTTATCTTAGTTAATCCTTCTTAGACCAGATGTCTGCTGTGCCAGTTTCAGGGCTTTAGTGAGCACATTTGCTGCTGTCAATCTGATCTGTCGATCGTCCGAGGCCACCGCCTGCCCTTTGTCCACACTGGGCTCCTCCCCCTTCTCACCTTGCAGTGGATTGTGGGAGAAACGTTACCTCAGTGCGTCCTCCTCACTGTTCTGTTCTGTCCGATCTGTTACTATGGGGATGGGAGCTCACAAGGCGGTTGCTAGCCAAGACCATCTGATGATGTTATGATCATCTCCATCTCCTTTCTGTTCTTCATCATCCCTTACCCAAATGGAATATGTAGAGGTGGAACTACCTTTAAATATTCAGTGTTAAGGATGACAAATGTAGACATGTATTAATATGAACAATCTAACATCCCATTATCTCTCTCTCTCTCGCTTTGTCTCTCTTTGTAAATGAGATCTAGTCTCCCAGGGTAACATATAGTCTCCCAGGGTAACATATAGTCTCCCAGGGTAACATATAGTCTCCCAGGGTAACATATAGTCTCCAATATGTCTCTCTTCTCTCCTGTGTTTAGTAGTGGATCCAAGAAGTTACTGGGGACAGAAAGTCATGCATGTTCCAATTCCTTTTTCTCTCCCCCCTAGAGAGAGAGAGACATGGAAAACGAGGTGTTGGTAGAGGGAGGGATGAAGTTCCATTTTAGCCAGTAGCAGATCAATAGCACTGGGTGCTGCTCGTTCCCTCATCATGTAATCAATAGTTGTGATAGAGAATAGATATCAGGCCTGATCAATAATCTAATTACTGGAATGATGCCAGAGAGAGACGGGGGGATGACTATCCAGAAGGGGACATGAATGTCATTCAACTTTCCTTCTCTCCTCCATCGCCTTCCTTCTCTCCTCTTTATCTCACTATCCTTCCCAGTATCTCCTGTTCTTCTCTTCATACCCCTATCAAATGACATGTTTTCAGGTTTTATCACATTATTTCCATCCTTTTCTTCCCCTCCTTAACACTCTTCACCTATCATGTTGTGTCTCAGACTCCATACCATTTTTGGTTTGTTGAGAGGAGTGAGTTTTGTAGGGGTTTGAATTGGATGCATGTGCTGTTCTAATATGCTGCTGTTAGCACTATTATACTGAACAAAAAGCACTTAACAGTTCAATCTCTCCTCCCTCTCTCAGATGCTGACTGAGCCTGCTCTCTTTGCTAAGGACACCAGCTGTGAGTGTCGCGCCCCTCATGAGAGACTCTCCATTGCTCAAGCCCGCAGAGGGACCCCAGGTATACCTCCTCTCATCCTCTGTTACACGCCCCTCTCTATCACTCTTTTCTCACTGTTCCTCCTCTCATCCTCATTCTTCATCCTCTCTTCCTACCATCCTCAGCATCTTCCCTCATAGCCATCTCCTCTCCGTTTCCGCCTCCTCCTCACATTCACTTACAACATCATCAGGAGAGGAGAGAGCATTTCTTAGATGTACACTCTGTGTGTCTGTCCTCTACAGTAGACCGTCCAGTGCGTGTATATGCAGATGGGATATTTGATTTGTTCCACTCCGGCCATGCCAGAGCTCTGATGCAGGCCAAGAACCTCTTCCCCAATGCATACCTCATAGTGGGAGGTATGCACACACACACATGTAGATATGTACACAAACACACACATTCATAAACATGTGGATATAATGACTCTTAGTATGAATAACTCATACATGTTTTGCTATCGGTTTCTTTGTACCTGTTTCATGTGTGTGTGTGCGTTTGTTTGTCTGTGTATGCTTGTTTGTCTGTGTGTGTCAGTGTGTAGTGATGAGCTGACCCATAAGTATAAGGGTTTCACTGTGATGACTGAGGATGAGCGGTACGAGGCTCTGAGACACTGTCGCTATGTCGACGAAGTGGTCCGAGATGCACCATGGACGCTCACACAGGACTTCCTGGAAAAGCACAAGGTGTGTGTTTGTCTATTCCCATCAAAGCTTTCTGTGTGTTTGTGTGTGTGTAGAGACTATTTATGATGCATGCAGGCATGTCTCTTTTCTGTGTGTCAGTTTATCTGCATGTGTTATTTTGTTTCTCCCGTGCTATGTGTACTGTGTATAGAGATTGTGTAGAGATGGGGTATAGAGATTGTGTATAGATTATGTATAGACTGTATAGAGATTGTGTATAGATTCTTGTCTTGTGTTCTGATTGTTTCTCAGATCGATTTTGTGGCTCATGACGATATCCCATACTCCTCAGCAGGAACTGAGGACGTCTACAAACACATCAAGGAGGCAGGTGAGTGTGTGTGTGTGTGTGAAGCTGTATTTATGATCAGTGTATGTGTTCCTGTGTGCATGTTTATAATGTATTTATAATGTGTGTGTGTTCATGTTCGTACATGTGTGTGTTTGCGTGTTCATGTGTGTGTATTTATAGTGTGTGTGTGTTCATGTTCGTCTGTGTGTATTTATAATATAATGTGTGTGTATGTGTTTATAATGTGTGTGTGTTCCAGGCATGTTCGTGCCAACTCAGAGGACAGAGGGTATCTCGACCTCTGACCTGATCACTCGTATTGTACGAGACTACGACCTCTACGCTAGACGCAATCTACAGCGGGGCTACACCGCTAAAGAGCTCAATGTCAGCTTCATCAACGTAAGTGTGTGTGTCTACCTTAAAAATAACGTGTGTGTACTCCGTACACTGAGAACATAACTGATGTCTTTCAACGAACACACAAACAGACATACAGTATGGTCTGTCTGTATTTGTTGAGAGACACATATAGGTAACTGACAAAATAACAGAAACACCTGAGTTAATTAGGGATACAAAGTATATTGAAAGCAGGTGCTTGCACAAAGGTGTGGAATTAACATCACATCATGCTTAGGGTCATGTATAAAAATGCTGAGCAGTTACAGTTGCCCATTATTTTGGCTACCATGGCTAGAAGAAGAGATCTCAGTGACTTCGAAAGAGGGAGGATTGTTGGGGCACGTTTGGCCAGAGACGAAGACTGCTCAACTTGCTGATGTTTCACCATATGCCATGGCCGTCTGTCACCAGCTCTCAACCCAACTGAACACTTATGGGAGTGGTGCCTGAGACGGCGTTTTCCACCACCATATGATGGAATTTCTCGTGGAACAATGGTGTCACATCCCTCCAATAGAGTTCCAGACACTTGTAGAATATATGCCAAGGCGCATTGCAGCTGTTCTGTGGTGGCCCAATGCCCTTTTAAGACACTATGTTGGTATTACCTTTATTTTGGCAGTTACCTGTATGTCAGTTACGTTCCTACAACATTCCTACAACCTTTCTACAACCTCAGGAGAAGAAGTACCGCCTGCAGAACCAGGTGGACCGTATGAAGGAGAAGGTGAAGACTGTGGAGGAGAAGAGTAAACACTTTGTCTACCGCGTGGAGGAGAAGAGCCATGACCTCATACAGAAGTGGGAGGAGAAATCACGGGAGTTCATCGGTAACTTCCTGGAACTGTTCGGCCCAGATGGAACATGGGTAAGCTAAAGCCTGTCTCTAATGCGCCACTCATGGACATACTCCAATCACTCATCTGACATTTCACTTATTTTTCGCAAATCTGATCTATGAACCTGAACTGTGTTTAGCTTCAACCTCTAGCATAGTCCTAGTCTTTGAAGTGATAGTTCTCACAAACCTCTCCCTCTCCTTACCTTAACAGAAACAGGTGTTTAGCTTCAACCTCTAGCCTAGTCCTTGAAGTGATATAGTTCTCTCACAAACCTCTCTCTCTCCTTACCTTAACAGAAACAGGTGTTTAGCTTCAACCTCTAGCCTAGTCCTAGTCTTTGAAGTGATAGTTCTCTCACAAACCTCTCTCTCCTTACCTTAACAGAAACAGGTGTTTAGCTTCAACCTCTAGCCTAGTCCTAGTCTTTGAAGGGATAGTTCTCTCACAAACCTCTCTCTCTCCTTACCTTAACAGAAACAGGTGTTTAGTGAGCGTAGTGGTCGGATGATCTCCTACGCCCTATCACCCCACGGGTCGCCTAGTAACAGTCCCCCCCGGCAACTGTCTCTGTCTCGTTCCCCGTCTCCCCCCTCGCGCTGGCTTCACCCCCGACCAGCCTCCCCTTCCTCACCCAAAGGGGCTTCCGCCTCGTTCAGTAGCATGAGTGAAGAAGATGAGAACGAGAAGTAGGGGCCTGGACTGTGGAACAGACACTTGACACCACGCATATACACACACACCTAACAGCTGATGCCATGCATACACACACACACACACACACACCTAAGACCACATACTCACTTACTGCCTGAAAGGTGCTGTCACACGCACACACACTCTCTCTCTCTCTCTCCGACATCCCCTTCCACACACTGGCAGCAATGACTGGATGCTGAAGGAAGTTGTAGATATGCAAGACAGAAGGGGGTCATGGGAAATGTAGTGTAGTGCTGTAGCACGAAGAAGCCATCAGTCTCTGTTGCCTGGGCAACGAAGCAGACAGGAATGTAGAGAACAGAAGACGATGCGACTGACCTGTTTTTGATTGCTCAGGTCTGACAGAGACGGTAAATAAAAGAACGCCTGTTGATCATATCATTCCATCATTTTATGTCCTCCTTTTTCTCTATCCTTTTGATTTTAAATCTCATGTTATGGTCATATTTTAGAGAAAAACCAGGGTAAACATGATAGAAGATATTTTCTGCAATTTCACAACAATTGTCTGCAGTGTGACTATTTGCATTGTGATATTAAGTGAGTAGCAGGGTTGGGGTCAATTGCATTTTAATTTTGGTCAAACCAAATTCCAATTTGAAATGTTGCTAATTGAAAATAATCTGAATTTTAGTGTACTTCCTGAATTGAAATGGCCCCAACCCTGGTGAGTAGACCTACACCATTACAGAACTCTCCAGATAGAGATTGAATTTATAGACAAACCGAGACAGTTCTCTATACAGTAAGAGAATAGACTGTCTGCACCATTCTGTTTCTAATTGCATCATTCTGTTATGTGATGCATACTGACTGTGCCCTAGTTTGTAGGTTTAAGAGAGAAACACTGTCCTCTAGAGGAGTAAGTAACTGCAGCCGTCCTGGGAGACAAGAGGCCACTTCAGACTACGGACATGCAACCCACAGAATTACAAATAATTCTGTACCAGATTATTTGCCATAGCAACTAGTCTCCCTAGGCAGAAGTGTTGCCTCCCACAGTGCTAGATGGCAGATTTCCGAGACTACATAGCAACACAAATGAATGGATGTTACATTTCAACAACGGTAACACCGTGGAACTCAGTACGTGATTGGTGATTGCATAATGAACAAAACACTTGGAACTTCAGTATCAGGGATGCCCCCCCCCCCATGCTTTCCCAATATGGCCGCCTGCCCGGCCCATCAATTGTAAACAGTGCTTTCAACTGGAGAAACTGATATGTCAATTTATTTGCTTTTAGAGAATGTACAATTGTGACAGCTTATTCAGGAGCCTTCCTTATTAGAAACGAGAGATCAAAGGTTGTATAGTACAGAGATGGCCAGTGTTATCCACAAAGGGCTGGTGTGGTCCTAGAATCAGGTGTTATAACTTGGCTGGAAGAAAAGCTTGCACCCACATTGGTCCTTTGTGAATAAGATTGATCCGCCCTGCTGTCGTAGAATCATTGTGCTCTCCTCTTGCTAGTCACACATGACACAGAACTGTTCTTCAACTCGATGTCTCTCGCTACGACACCTCACAGGCCACAACTGTTCCACAGCGGATACCCACATAACATCACTTCCTGCCACACCTCCTGATCCACCTTAGAGACGTTCTTGTCCTGTATGCATTATATGTAATCCTGCACTGTGTGTACAAGATTGGGAATGTGTGTTTCTGTTTGTATCGTCTTATTTTCTAATGTCTAATTCCTAATGGCGTAATATGTAAATAAATAAAAAATGAAAGTCATTGAAAGTGAAGTAGATTGGTGATTGAGAGGAAACATCTCTTTTTGAACAGATTGACTCGTTTGCACACACGCATAGAAAAAAAAACTAGCTGTTTTGTTCTCTTTATTGTAGCTTTGGAAAATTGACAGTAGGTATTGCAAGCTTGACCTCATGCTGAATACCTCTATATGATTGTATATCACTGTGTCTACTATCTACGGTAGCCGCTACTGTAGCACATGTATGCATACAAAAGTTACTGTTTTGTGATAAGATGGGCTGCATACGTCTGCACACACTTTCTCTACAGGGAGGAGTTCATACAAAGTGCTCAGTCATCTCTTACATCAGAGATATAGAAAGGATGTATGAGTCATCACTTCACACCAGTTCAATATATTACCATACTATATAAGCTACTAATACCTTAGAGGTACAAAAAGGTAAAGAAGGATTCACTACCTTATCTACAGCTAAGCCCACTTAAACTCATTTTAGGTGCCTCCTTGGCAGTGCTGGAATGAGTTGTTCAGGTTTTGCTGAAAACTGAGAATGGATGATGTCAGATCAGCGCTCCATGATTGGTCCAAGTTTGGCCCCACTTTTCATAAACCGGCCAATGAGAATGAGGATAACTAGAAACACAAACAAACAAGCTAATATTATCCCAGAGTTAACTAAGACAATTGATTCTTATCAGAGAGGCCTGAATGAAATGTAATCCACATACGAAGACATTGATGAAGAAAAACGGTGTGTGTATACTGTAGATGATGACTTTTAAAATCAAAAAAGAGGGAAAGAGCCCTCTGGAATAATCATCATCCAGTTACACAAAAATAAATGCTAAAACAATTGAAGTAAAAAACAAATGATCAAGAATCAACCATTTTCCTATGCAAAATAACCCTTGTTTCAAGGAACACAAGATATTTGTTCAGGTCCATACTCCTGCACAAACAATGGAGTTTCAAAATGCCCGCTGTTGTACACCACTACAATGCCACAGATTCTTCTTCACACTTAAATACAAATATTAATCTCATCCAATCCCTTCCATCCTTGAAGAGCGTTATTCACACACTTCAACCAATGACAGCTATTACATGTCTTATCGGAAAACCATTCAAAATACTAGTTGATGTTCAAGCTCGTTCAATGTTCAGAAGGTTTAGTAATACCACTACTAGGTGAATTACAAGGTTGAGTCGGTGTGGCGTTGTTAGCGATAGTCTTGGTTAACGTGAGAATGTTCATATTGCTTTGCAGGGTTGATGGTGCCACAGATGGACAATACAAGGCTAACAAAATGTAGCCATCTTTAGGATCGGTCATGTAGCCTTTGCATTGTCTTATCAGGGTGTGGAAGGAGCTGGGAGGGTTAACAGTAACACATGTCATGCTGGAGAGGTTTATAAGCAATAAGCTACAGGAAAGACAAGGCTCACATGGTGAACCATCGTTAGTTAACATTAGCATCCTGAAAACATCCATTTTCTTTGAGACTCAGAGCAGTGTTTCCCATAGAAAACCTCCTAAATGGGGCACCAAGTTGTCCAATAGAAACTAATTAACGCCAAAGGTTTTTAGAAAGGGGGCAAGACAGCTAGGTGGGCTGTCTGAGTATACAGTTTTAACCTTTCGAAGGGTTCAGGAAGGATCAGTATCGCTGGTTAGGATCTGGGGCAAAGATTGAGGATGCCTATTTCACTAGGTTCTCCTCTCAATCCAACACAGTAAAAACATAATAAAACAGTTGAAATGAAACTATAGCCATCGGGGCATTTGTCATGCAATACTGTTTCTTAACTCCTCAGAGTTCTAAGTCTCCCCCTCTTTCTGATATAATGGAATAATAATTAATAAAAAAATACATCTGTTTGTTCCGGATGCTTTCTATAATATAATGCCACATGCGTAATGCATAATAACTATCTTTAGTTAGTTTAAAGCTTGTTCCCATCGTTCCTAAAATGTTCTTATAGGTCTAGTTAGTCACTGCAACTCTCTTTTCTACAACTTGGCACTGGCCACGCCACTGTACCCATGACAATCGTAACTATGACAACTGCCCACCCTGACCCTCTTTGTGCCTAATTAACCTCGTGCCCGGGTCGAATTGCTGGCGCACATAGTCTGGTAACAGGGTGGTCATTGCTATCTGGAATCCTTGGGATGTCCCTACCTTAACCCTTTTACATTTCAACTTCAATGGGGTAGGGACGTCCCAAGGACTCCAGATAGCAGGGACTGTAATAGGGTGGGACTGGTTAGACCTTAGGGCGTGTTGATTTACTGAGTGCCATGCTAATCAAGTCAAATTCTAAGCGAATCACACAA
Organism: Oncorhynchus gorbuscha; assembly: GCF_021184085.1. Lineage (NCBI taxonomy): Eukaryota > Metazoa > Chordata > Actinopteri > Salmoniformes > Salmonidae > Oncorhynchus > Oncorhynchus gorbuscha. Next base: position 64,147,207 of record NC_060184.1, read on the forward strand.
CTATGAGGCATGTCTTTAAATTGAGGCAGGAGAGGGTCGTCACTAGTTATCACAGCCACAAAGTCATAAACCCTGCCTATCTCTAATATGTCTCTTCTTAAACCTAACCTTAACCAAACTGCTAACTTTATACTTAACCCTAACCTTAAATTAATACCACAAAGTACATTTTTGTAGCCAATGTTGACTTTGTGACAGTGGAAGCTAGTGGTAACCGACAGGAAGTGAGAGATATCAACCGTTTTATTAGCTGGGACTTTGCAAAATTGTTAATCAAAATAAATGTTCTATTACATAAACAATATTATTTTGGGGAAACCCAATTGATTCTGAGTTTGACGTATAAAGTTTATATATGAAAACAATTTCTAATATGCATATTTTCAGATTTTCTGAACTCACTTTAAATCACTTATGCTTTGAAGTCCACAATGTAGCTGGGGTATGTTCTCAGGGTTGGGCTAGATGGCGATGGACAGAGATCAGACAATTAAAATCGACGTCTGTTTTCACCGCTCCTACCATAGTCTCCCATTCAAGTTCCATTCTGAGGCGCTGTGAGACCAGACGGATCAACAGAGAGCGCCGGCCGGTGGATGAGATTAGTGCCCATTCAAAACTATGTCCTCAAAGGGAGAAAAGGAGCTCATTTTCCCTTTTCTCTGTCGGGCCTGAAACCAAACCCTCAGCCTGTCACAGCTGCTTTGTAGGGGAGAGAAGAGAGAAACAGAGGTTCTATTATGTTTGACTGAACAAACCGAGACTGGACACAGAGAGAGCAGATCAGAAACCTTTCCCAGCCCAAAGACAGAGCCTCTAGCTGCAGTAGCTGGAGAGAACCACAAGGGAGTGCTTTGGTCAGTAAAGCTGAAGATAAGGGATCGAAGGAAAGAGTGGCTGAACTCAACCATCTCAAACTGACTGTCTGTCCACCAATCTGGTCACTGTAGTCCCACTTAAAACAGATTGTGAAGAGGAACAACTGACCAAATAACCTATCAGAGGAGTCAGGGGGTGGGGCTAAAATCCTGTTCCAAAGTCCACCCTGGGGCAACAACATCAATGACTGCAGAGAGGGCGCTGTGTCGCCGCGGCAGCTGAAGTTAAACCCATGATGATTTTGTTAGCGAGGGGATCATTGAAGGGGCAGAGTTCAGTGTGCCAGGCAGGTGGGCGGGGGAAGCATTTTAGGGCAGAGTTATCGGTTGGCCTTGTAATTTGATTTGCTGGTGTCTCGTGGCTCTTTGCTCGGGTTGCTCCAATCGTCTGCCTCGGGGCTGGTCTGGTAGTGTCGCCATGCCGACTTATTAAAGACGGGCAGGCGCTCGAACGACTCACTGGACAGAGCCTGATTTGGGGGCGGGACAAAAGAAGAACCAATGAAAAGGGATGGAGTGATGTTGATAGTTAATTGTATTACAGAGCAGAGGTATATCGGAGTCTGAAAATCACAGAGTAACATCAAAATTATTTGTGGTGTCAGAGAAGCCCCTCCTACCTTGAGATAAATGACAGCATCAGTGCCAACCCCTTCCATGGAGTAGAGCTTCAGGTCTCCCTGAAAATACCTGGCATACAGCCTGGAGATGGGAAGACCATAGCCAAAACCAGCCTGGAAGCAGGGAGGGAGAAGGAAGATAAAGTTGGGAGTCAGAGATAGCAGACAAGAGGGGGGAGAGAAATGACATAGGTGACAGTGTAGTATAAGGGCAGTCACTTCTTCAGAATAAGTTGTTTACAATCACTACAGAAAAACACTGGCATCTGTTACTGGCTTCAGAATGATGAGTCAGAAAACCTGAAAAATATGGGGAACAATGTGTATGTGTGTACCAGTGGGACAGTGTTGGAGGGTTCTAGGCTGGGCGTGGGGGCAGTAGAGTACATGTAGTTAAACAGACGATCGATCTTCCTCAGAGGTACACCTCCACCCCGATCACTGATCTGACAGAGATAGATAAAAGAGAAAGGGAGAGAAAGAGGATATGTCACGACTGTACATTTGACACACTGGGTAAAAGATGGTGAATATAACAATTTATAGAGCATTTATCATACATCCCACTCATAGACGGCATGTCTAAGTATTGGCAAGTGTGTGTGTTACCTTTATGGACAGGTCCTCTTTTCCTAGTGTGACTTTGGCCTTCACCGGAGGTAAGCCCTCCTTACTGTCCTCATGGAGCTCCACAGAGGCCCGCATAGAGTTCTACACACACCAAACACTTTTATTAGTATGATGATGGTCGTGCATTGTGTACTTGCGTGTGTGCGTGCGTGTCACACCTTGAAGAGTTCAAACAGCATGTGGAAGAGGTGAGAGGGAACATACACAGCCTGGATCGATTTGTCTTTGTCTTGTTTCACTGTGACACAGGGAGAGAAAATAAGATCTCTCTGTATATATATATATATATATATATATATATATATATATATATATATATATATATATATATATATATATATATATATATATATATATATATACATACATATATATATATATATATATATATATATATATATATACATACATACATACACACACACACACACAGTGGGGCAAAAAAGTATTTAGTCAGCCACCAATTGTGCAAGTTCTCTCACTTAAAAAGATTAGAGAGGCCTGTAATTTTCAACTATGACAGACAAAATCAGAGAAGAAAATCCAGAAAATCACATTGTAGGATTTTTAATGAATTTATTTGCAAATTGTGGTGGAAAATAAGTATTTGGTCAATAACTAAAGTTTATCTCAATACTTTGTCATTGCCAACAAAGGGTATAATAACAGAGGTCAAACGTTTTCTGTAAGTCTTCACAAGGTTTTCACACACTGTTGCTGGTATTTTGGCCCATTCCTCCATGCAGATCTCCTCTAGAGCAGTGATGTAATGGGGCTGTTGCTGGGCAACACAGACTTTCAACTCCCTCCAAATATTTTCTATGGGGTTGAGATCTGGAGACTGGCTAGGCCACTCCAGGACCTTGAAATGCTTCTTACGAAGCCACTCCTTCATTGCCCAGGTGGTGTGTTTGGGATCATTGTCATGCTGAAAGACCAAGCCACATTTCATCTTCAATGCCCTTGCTGATGGAAGGAGGTTATCACTCAAAATCTCACAATACATGGCCCCATTCATTCTTTTACACGGATCAGTCGTCCTGGTCCCTTTGCAGAAAAACAGCCCCAAAGCATGATGTTTCCACCCCCCATGCTTCACAGTAGGTATAGTGTTCTTTGGATGCAACTCAGCAATCTTTGTCCTCCAAACACAACGAGTTGAGTTTTTACCAAAAAGTTATATTTTGGTTTCATCTGACCATATGACATTCTCCCAATCTTCTTCTGGATCATCCAAATGCTCTCTAGCAAACTTCAGACGGGCCTGGACATGTACTGGCTTAAGCAGGGGGACATGTCTGGCAATGCAGGATTTGAGTCCCTGGCGGCGTAGTGTGTTACTGATGGTAGGCTTTGTTACTTTGGTCCCAGCTCTCTGCAGGTCATTCACTAGGTCCCCCCGTGTGGTTCTGGGATTTTTGCTCACCATTCTTGTGATCATTTTGACCCCACGGGGTGAGATCTTCCATGGAGCCCCAGATCGAGGGAGATTATCAGTGGTCTTGTATGTCTTCCATTTCCTAATAATTGCTCCCACAGTTGATTTCTTCAAACCAAGCTGTTTACCTATTGCAGATTCAGTCTTCCCAGCCTGGTGCAGGTCTTCAATTTTGTTTCTGATGTCATTTGACAGCTCTTTGGTCTTGGCCATAGTGGAGTTTGGAGTGTGACTGTTTGAGGTTGTGGACAGGTGTCTTTTATACTGATAACAAGTTCAAACAGGTGCCATTACTACAGGTAACGAGTGGAGGACAGAGAAACCTCTTAACTTCTTCGATATAGGGGGCTCTCTTAATTTTTGGATAAAAAAACGTTCCCGTTTTAAACAAGATATCTTGTTACGAAAAGATGCTCGACTATGCATATAATTGACAGATTTGAAAAGGAAACACTCTGACGTTTCCAAAACTGCAAAGATATTATCTGTGAGTGCCACAGAACTGATGCTACAGGCGAAACCAAGGTGAAATTTCAAACAGGAAATGCCCCAGATTTTGAAGGCGCTGTGTTCTAATGTCTCCTTATATGGCTGTGAATGCGCCAGGAATGAGCCTGCACTTTCTGTTGTTTCCCCAAGGTGTCTGCAGCATTGTGACGTATTTGTAGGCATATCATTGGAAGATTGACCATAAGAGACTACATTTACCAGGTGCCCGTTTGGTGTCCTCCGTCGAAATTATTGCTTAATCTCCAGCTGCGTGCATTTTTCCATTTGCTTCAGAGGAGAAACCCAACTGCCACGAATGATTTATCATCGAATAGATATGTGAAAAACACCTTGAGGATTGATTCTAAACAACGTTTGCCATGTTTCTGTCGATATTATGGAGTTAATTTGGAAAAAAGTTTGGCGTTGTAATGATTGAATTTTCTGGGTTTTTTCTTAGCCAAACGTGATGAACAAAATTGAGCGATTTCTCCTACACAAATAATATTTTTGGAAAAACTGAACATTTGCTATCTAACTGAGAGTCTCCTTATTGAAAACATCTGAAGTTCTTCAAAGGTAAATGATTTTATTTTAATGCTTTTCTTGTTTTTATGAAAATGTTGCCTGCTTAATGCTATGCTAGCTATCAATACTCTTACACAAATGCTTGTGTAGCTATGGTTGAAAAGCATATTTTGAAAATCTGAGATGACAGTGTTGTTAACAAAATGCTAAGCTTGTGAGTGAATATATTTCTTTCATTTCATTTGCGATTTTCATTAATAGTTAACGTTGCGTTATGGTAATGAGCTTGAGGTTATGATTACGCTCCCGGATACGGGATTGCTCAATGCAAGAAGTTAAAGAAGTTACAGGTCTGTGAGAGCCAGAAATCTTGCTTGTTTGTGGGTGACCAAATACTTATTTTCCACCATAATTTGCAAATAAATTCATTAAAAATCCTACAATGTAATTTTCTGGACTTTTTTTCTCATTTTGTCTGTCATAGTTGAAGTGTACCTATGATGAAAATTACAGGCATCTCTCATCTTTTTAAGTGGGAGAACTTGCACAATTGGTGGCTGACTAAATACTTTTTTGCCCCACTGTATATATAAATCACAGCAGGACTAAATCTGGCCTCTGCAACCATCATCTCTAAATAGGAGCAGTCCTGTGGCTACATCACTTCCCTTTAAAGGTGGAGCTCTGTTATCTCTCACACAGAGAGGATCAGAGATGTTATGAAACGACAAACATACTGTAAAGTGTGTGTTTCGACAGCATATAGAGATCAAAGATATCACGAGACAGTGAACAAAGTTTGTGTGTGTGTTGACTGTACATTAGTCAATATGGAGGGGGATCAGAGATGTGGTAAAACAGAGCAGATGTCTTACTGTTGAACTCTTGGATCTGGAGTGCAGGGGCAGCAAGGTAGTACTGTTCACACAGCATCTTGGCTGTCTCATAGGCATCTGAAACAGGAAGGCAGTGTCACATGATGGACAGATGGATACATGCCATCATACACACAACTATCTAAGAAAAGCAGAACCATTTAGGGGTGGTAACGAGAGCTGAAAATGGAGAAAGAGGAAGAGACTAAGGGGAGAGAGATGACTATTGTTTTGCTTCAGAAAACTGCCATCATCACTATTAAGGTTAGAGTTGGGTTAACCAATGGAGGAAAAGATTTGGCATGGGCCCTCAGATCCTCAAAACGTTCTACAGCTGCACCATTGGGATCATCTTGACTGACTGCATCACCACTTGGTATTGTAACTGCTTGGCATCCGACTGCAAGATGCTACAGAGGGTAGTGCGTACAGCCCAGTACATCACTAGGGCTGAGCTCCCTGCCATACAGGTCCTCTATACAAGGCGGAGGAAGGCCCTAAAAATCTTCAAATAATTCAGCCACCCAAGTCATAGACTTCTTTCTGCTATCGCACGGCAAGCGGTACCGATGCACCAAGTCTGGAACCAACAAGACCCTGAACAGCTACCACCACCAAGCCACAAGACTGCTAAATAGTTATTTAAATAGTTATCAATAGCAACCCGGACTATCTGCATTGACCCTTTTTGGGCACCAACTGACTCCTCACATACACTGCTGCCACTGTTAATTATCTGTCACTTTATTCCTAGTTATATGTATAGTACATTCACCACATGACCAAACATGTGGACACCTGCACGTTGAATATCTATCTGGTCATTAATATGGAGTTGGTACCCCCTTTGCTGCTATAACAGCCTCCACTCTTTTGGGAAGGCTTTCCACTAGATGTTGGAACAATGTGGCGGGGATCTTGCTTCTATTCAACCACAAGAGTATTAGTGATGTCGGGCACTGATGTTGGGCGATTAGGCCTGGCTCGCAGTCGGCGTTCCAATTCAACCCAAAGGTGTTCGATGGGGTTGAGGTGAGGGCTCTGTACAGGCCAGTCAAGTTCTTCCACACCAATCTAGACAAACCATTTCTGTATGGACCTTGCTTTGTGCACGGTGGCATTGTCATGCTGAAACTGGAAAGGGCCTTCCCCAAACTGTTTCCACAAAGTTGGAAGCACAGAATTGTCTAGAATGTTTGTATGCTGTAGCATTAAGATTTCCCTGAACCATGAAAAACAGCCCCAGACCATTATTCATCCTCCACTAAACTTTACAGTTGGCACTATGCATTCATGCAGGTTGCTTTCTTCTTGCATCCGCGGTTCGTCCATCAGACTGCCAGATGGTGAAGCGTGATTCATCACTCCAGAGAACGAGTTTCCACTGCTCCAGTGTCCAATGGCGGTGAACTTTACACCACTCCAGCAGATGCTTGGCTTTGCATGTGGTAATCTTAGGCTTGTGTGAGGCTGCTCGGCCATGGAAACCCATTTCATGAAGCTCCCAACGAACAGTTATTGTGTTGACGTTGCTTCCAGAGGCAGTTTGGAACTCGGTAGTGAGTGTTGCAGCCGAGGACAGCCTATTTTAACGCGCTACGGCGTTCCCGTTCTGTGAGCTTGTGTGACCTACCGCTTCGGGGCGGAGCCGTGGTTGCTCCTAGACGTTTCCACTTCACAATAACAGCACTTACAGTTGACCAGGGCAGCTCCAGCAGGGCAGAGAGTTGATGAACTGACTTGTTGTAAAGGTGCCATCCTATCGAATCTTTACACTTGTCAGCAACGGGTGTGGTTGAAATAGCCAAATCCACTCATTTGTAGGGGTGTTCACATACACTATACTGGGACCCCTTGTATATAGCCACGTTATTATTCATTGTGTCTCTATTATTACGTGTTTTTGCTTTCTATTATGTCTTTGTCAGTGTTGATGGGAAGGACTCGCAAGTAAGCATTTCACTGTTAGTCTCCACCTGTTGTTTACAGATCATGTGACAAATACAAGCTGTTACCACTGCTTCTGACAAACACAGTGAGTCAGACAAAGACACACACCCCCCTTGACCAGTCCTCACCTTTGACTACTTCAGCCACGTTGCAAGTGGGGTCTATGCTGCCTATATGTTTGGGGTGGGCTGGGTTAGTGTCATTGCCGAACAGGAGAGCTGAGGAGACAGACAGACATGAACATAATGGATACCATAGTTCCCCCAAAGACATAACGTCTTTACACACACACACACACACTGTCCACATATCTTAAACAGCGTCCAGTGGACATGTGCATATTAACGTGCTGTAAATGTGTGTCAAGAGTGTGTGCTCTCACTGTGTTGGTTGATGAGCATGCGGAAGGATATGCGGTTGGTGTAGAAACGGTCCAGAAAGTACTGGATGTTACTGCTGATGAAGGGGTCAAAGCCAAACTTCTCCTTGTACTCTATAACCCCCTGGGCCATGGTAGGGACCACGTCATTATGACGATTACGGATCTCAATCAACAACTCCAGGAAACTGAGAGAGAGAGAGCGAGAGCGAGAGAGAGAAAAAACAACGTATTTCTTCTGACTTACAGTGGTCAGCTGGGGTTGTTATCAGTGGTTCCTATCTAAATCTGTCTCACATGGTGTGAACACTGTTATGGTATAAATATACATGATTATCTGGACAGGTAAGTCCAGGGGTTTAGCATCAGGCGAGTATGAGGACAAGGACACAGGCAGTTAGCAGTAAGCTACCCTCTACCCCTCCACCTCTTCATAGCTCCCCTCATCCCCCTCTCCTCCAAACATCCTTCTCTCAGGTTCTCACACCTGCGGTCTTCAGTTCAACATCAGATGATTGATCTGTTGAACCAACAAGGAATAAAATATCTAGAAAAAACATTGTCCTCCATACTCACTCATTGAGGGCCTGAGGATCCTCTGGTTTTCTGTTCTCATACCCCAACAGCTCCACAAAGCTCTGCATGTACCTGAAAGGAACACACACACAGTTCATTCAATATGTTTGGGGTATGTAAATTGGGGTATGGGGTATGTTTGGGGTATGTAAATTGCATGTTTGTGCTGATGTCACTAGCATGTTTGTGTGTTAGGACTCATTCTCACTAGACTGGTCCCATATGTTTTTGTGTTTTTGCCAACTCCATTGCTCATCGTCAAGTGTTTGGCATGATAGCATAAACAGACTGACACTCAGGCTAAATGTCTCACCATTTCTGCACCAGTTTGATTGAGGGCTGACTGAGCAGGTTATCAGGCAACAGGTTGACCTCTCTCATGGTGTTAGCCAGCCTCACCGGCAGCTCCTTCCTCAGGAACATAAAGGATGTCTTCTCACACGCATTGTCCCGACCTAGAGGAGGAGAAGGGAGGGGAAGGGAGGGGATCTTTTAAAAGTTGACTGAGAAAATGCACTCTAAAAAGCGAAAGGCATTCTACCATGATGTTCAACTTCTCTGTCTGAAAAAGCAACAAAAGACACCCCTCTATTGATGTGAACAAATGGACATCCCACCATAGTTTACAATGCTGGAAATACCAGAGCTGCTGTGTGTTTGACTATAGGCATATCCCAGCATCTCTTTCTTACTTACATACACAGTCCACATGCTATCCATAGATACTTCAATGTGTGTTCGGAAACAGCAATGAGTAATGTTTGTTTAACTTCTAGGGAAAGGCGCCGAAGGTAACTAATGCTGGGCCGAGGCGTGGCTAATTTGATAAGGCTAAAATAGGTTGAACGCACTCAGAAAATAGGCAGACTAACTGTCTGCCTATTTTCTGAGTGTGTTCAGCCTATTTTAGCCTTTCTTATCACAGGCAAGTATGCTCACACACACACACACACACACACACACACACACACACACACACACACACACACACACACACACACACACACACACACACACACACACACACACAGAGAGAGAGAGAGTTACAGTGGTTGGATAACAGCAGTGGTCCTCCTGAGCAGTCTCTGGTTCCCAGGCCCAGACACAAAGGCAGGATTATGAAACAATTCCAGTGACGCAACAAGACACAAGCTGTTATCACTGTAGACCTGTTCAACTAGTAATAAACAGCCCTCGGTACACCTGTGAGAGTAGCCTATCTGTATGAAAGATGGAGAGAGAGATAGGGGGGGGTGGGGGGGAACAGAAAGCTTTCCTTTTGACTTCATTAACTAAACTGTTGCTTAGCAGTCAGAAACTGATGATTTAACAGAAGGCACATAGGGGAGCATGTTATTAACCCATACTCAGCATTTGTGTCTTCTGACTGGACACAATGCCCCCAGTCTATACTGTAGCTATAGGATATAGCCCCCATTTTATAATGTAGCTATAGGCTATAGCCCCCATTCTATAATGTAGCTATAGCCCCCAGTCTATACTGTAGCTGTAGGCTATAGCCCCAGTCTATACTGTAGCTATAGGCTATAGCCCCCAGTCTATACTGTAGCTATAGGCTATAGCCCCCAGTCTATACTGTAGCTATAGGCTATAGCCCCCAGTCTATACTGTAGCTAGGCTATAGCCCCCAGTCTATACTGTAGCTATAGGCTATAGCCCCCAGTCTATACTGTAGCTATAGGCTATAGCCCCCAGTCTATACTGTAGCTATAGGCTATAGCCCCCAGTCTATACTGTAGCTATAGGCTATAGCCCCCAGTCTATACTGTAGCTATAGGCTATAGCCCCCAGTCATACTGTAGCTATAGGCTATAGCCCCCAGTCATACTGTAGCTATAGGCTATAGCCCCCAGTCATACTGTAGCTATAGGCTATAGCCCCCAGTCATACTGTAGCTATAGGCTATAGCCCCCAGTCTATACTGTAGCTATAGGCTATAGCCCCCAGTCTATACTGTAGCTATAGGCTATAGCCCCCAGTCTATACTGTAGCTATAGGCTATAGCCCCCAGTCATACTGTAGCTATAGGCTATAGCCCCCAGTCATACTGTAGCTATAGGCTATAGCCCCCAGTCATACTGTAGCTATAGGCTATAGCCCCCAGTCTATACTGTAGCGGTAAGCTATAGCCCCAGTCTATAATGTAGCTATAGGATATAGCCCCCATTCTATAATGTAGCTATAGGATATAGCCCCCAGTCTATACTGTAGCTATAGGCTATAGCCCCCAGTCTATACTGTAGCTATAGGCTATAGCCCCCAGTCTATACTGTAGCTATAGGCTATAAACCCCAGTCTATACTGTAGCTATAGGCTATAGCCCCCAGTCTATACTGTAGCTGTAGGCTATAGCCCCAGTCTATAATGTAGCTATAGGATATAGCCCCCATTCTATAATGTAGCTATAGCCCCCAGTCTATACTGTAGCTATAGGCTATAGCCCCCAGTCTATACTGTAGCTATAGGCTATAGCCCCCAGTCTATACTGTAGCTATAGGCTATAGCCCCCAGTCTATACTGTAGCTATAGGCTATAGCCCCCAGTCTATACTGTAGCTATAGGCTATAGCCCCCAGTCTATACTGTAGCTATAGCCAGCTATAGCCCCCAGCTATAGCCCCCCAGTCTATACTGTAGCTATAGGCTATAGCCCCCAGTCTATACTGTAGCTATAGGCTATAGCCCCAGTCTATACTGTAGCTATAGGCTATAGCCCCCAGTCTATACTGTAGCTATAGGCTATAGCCCCCAGTCTATACTGTAGCTATAGGCTATAGCCCCCAGTCTATACTGTAGCTATAGGCTATAGCCCCCAGTCTATACTGTAGCTATAGGCTATAGCCCCCAGTCTATACTGTAGCTTTTGGCTATAGCCCCAGTCTATACTGTAGCTATAGGCTATAGCCCCAGTCTATAATGTAGCTGTAGGCTATAGCCCCAGTCTATACTGTAGCTATAGGCTATAGCCCCCAGTCTATACTGTAGCTATAGGCTATAGCCCCCAGTCTATACTGTAGCTATAGGCTATAGCCCCCAGTCTATACTGTAGCTATAGGCTATAGCCCCCAGTCTATACTGTAGCTATAGGCTATAGCCCCCAGTCTATACTGATGGACTGATAGTTATGAGCAATATGCCTACAAACAAACAAAAAATGACATGCTAATTGTAGCTAAAAAAAAATCATACAAATGATATCAGAACAGAATTATCATTGAGTACTGTGGTATTATAAGAACATTTTGACCGAATTCAAGGGAATAAAAACAACACTTGCAGGGATGTTCACCTTCAGAGATTCACATCACCTTGTTTGTTCGTCAGGATTTCATTAATATTACAGAATAGACAACAACCTCAAATTAAAACACATTGATAGTGACAGCCCATTACCAAGAGTGTCGGCCTAGTCTAGGCTACTTACCAAATTCCAAAAATTGCTTGATGGAGAGAGGCGACGGTGAAAATCTTGAATAATATTCAATTTTTTTGGTGTTTTTCAATAAAACCGTAAACAGCCTCATTTTGAATAGTTACTATTGTAGATGTCGTTCCGGAATGATGATTGTTAAATTAAAAACACTCCACCACATCCAATGACACTGACAGCGATGTGCATCCTCCACAGACAACGTCTTCATTTGACGTTTCTCTCTGTCTAGACCTGCAAATCACTGAACGATATAACTAAAAGTGTTACTGTAGCTTAATCATACAATATGTAACACTTCTATTTTCCGGAATGTCTTCGATTAAATATTGTTGCACAGGACAGTACGTACTGTCGCGAGCCCTAACTCAATCGCGCATGACTCCGAATCTGTTGATGTTTAACGGTGATTGGTCGACACTTGCTCTGTTAAACCCGGAAAAGAGAAAATGGGAGATAGCGATTGAAGTGTTGGTCTGTCTGCCAGAAAGGGGCGGGTCTGTAGCAGTTTAACAGACCGGTTAATTGGATAGAATTAAATGTTGCTTTGAACGGTAGCGGTTAATGTGTATCCTTGATAACCGATGCCAACACGCATGTAACTGATCCAGTTTTTTTGTGTGTATAGACGATCATAAGCTAACCTTGAATAAGTCATGGAGAGGGCAACAGATCAGCAACACAACTAGTGTACATAGAACTCCTGTGGATACAGTACACAATTTTCATACTTGAGTAAAAGTATAGGTACCTTAATAGAAAATTACTCAAGTTAAAGTGAAAGTCACCCAGTAAAATACGACTTGAGTAAAAATCTAAACGTTTTTGGTTTTAAATATACTTAAGTAAATGGAATAGCAAAAATATACTTAAGTATCAAAATTATAAATCCTTTCAAAGTAAGTATTTTAAGCAAAGTAGAAGGCACCATTTTCATGTTTTTAAAATGTATGTATTGCAAGGCACACTCCAACAGTCAAGACATTATTTACAAAAGATGCAATTTTGTTTAGTGAGTCAGACAGGCTAGAGGCAGTAGGGATGACCAGTTCTCTCTTGTTAAGTGCATGCATTTGACAATGTTCCTGTCCTGCTTAGCATTCAAAATGTAACAAGTACTTTTGGTTGTCATGGGAAATGTATGGAGTACATTTTCTTCAGGAATGTGGTGAAGTAAAACTACTCAGAAATATAAATAAAGTAAAGTACAGATACCCCCCCCAAAAATAAGTATTTTAAGTATTACTTAAGTAGTTAAGTACTTTACACCACTGGATACAGTAGCCTCAACTAGAAAGTGGTAGAGCTTGGAACAGTTCAAAGTAATCTACTAACTATCCTTTACAATAATACAAATTTGCACCTAACATTTGTTACTAGTAAGTATGGTCACCTAGAGTTCTAAACCTGATCTGCAGAGTGCATCTGGGTTGTGATAACGCAGATTCCACAAGATGAAGGTCTAAAGACGAGAGAATAAAGAGGTGTGTCTGTGTTGATCTGTCAATGATCATGATAGAATGACCTTATCCAAATGTTATCAATGTAGGCCACTGCTCAGTGTCACTGGCAGGCGGACCCATTGGTTCATTCGGCCACCTAGTGGAGCAAGTTTGCAACTACAATGAATACAGGGTTCTTCTTTACAAATACATGTGTATGCATGCCTATGAAAAAACAAATGCCAAGACAAATCTTTAGAGCAAATGTTTCAAAATGTATATATTATAAATGGCTCATGATAATACACTATAATGTTCAACAAGGCTATGGCAAAAGATACAACTTCTGAGGAAAAATACATTTCTGAAATAATTCTTAGATTACAGTTACATAATAGCAACACTTTCAAAACACACTGTCTGAGGGATTATGACTTCTGATTCATTTAACAGCATTTCTCACCCAGAAAATGCCATGACTGATTAAATTCTTACTGCAGACCTGTGTAACATAACATACACACATACTCTTTCTCTTGAACACACAGTCTTTCTAACAAAACCACACGCACACTTTGTCTCTAATACATGCACATATACAGTCTCTCTTGCCCTCACGCTATGTCAGATTTATCGGCCGGTATAGCCATCTTGGTGTGTTCATCGTCATTCTCGTCGTCAGGGAGTGGGTCATACTGGCGGCGGTACAACAGGCGGGTTACCAAGGTGATGATGAACATCTCCAGGATCAACAACTGTTGACTCATCACTACACACAGAGAGAGAAAAAGAGAAAGAGAAAAAGAGAGAGAAAGAGAAAAAGAGAGAGAAAGAGAAAAAGAGCGAGAGAGAGAAAGAGAAAAAGAGCGAGAGAGAAAGAGAAAAAGAGCGAGAGAGAAAGAGAAAAAGAGCGAGAGAGAAAGAGAGAGAGAAAGAGAAAAAGAGCGAGAGAAAGAGGAGAGAAAGAGAAAGAAGAGAGAGAAAAAGAGAGAGAAAGAGAGAAAGAGAGAAAGAGAAAAAGAGAGAGAAAGAGAGAAAGAGAAAAAGAGAGAGAAGAAAGAGAAAAAGAGAAAAAGAGAGAAAAAGAGAAAAAAGAGAGAGAGAAAAAGAGAGAGAAAGAGAAAGAGAGAAAAAGAGAGAGAAAGAGAAAGAGAAAGAGAGAAAGAGAGAAAGAAAGAGAAAAAGAGAGAGAGAAAGAGAAAGAGAGAAAGAAAGAGGAAAAAAAGAAAGAGAAAAAGAGAGAGAGAGAAAGAGAGAAAGAAAGAGAAAAAAAGAGAAGAGAAAGAGAAAAAAAGAAAGAGAAAAAGAGAAAGAGAGAAAGAAAGAGAAAAAAAGAAAGAGAAAAAGAGAAAGAGAAAAAGAGAAAGAGAAAAAAAGAAAGAAAGAGAAAAAGAAAGAGAGGATAGGTCACTTAAGTTATGTGCTTGCCTGAGAGCAGTAGAGTTTGTGTGTAATAAGGTATATAGTGATGAAGGTATGGATGGAGATAAGACTCACAATATCCCCTGGCCTGTGAGGAGTATGGTGGCGTGCAGGCGATGGTTCCGTTCATAGCCAGGATGTTGATGATGGCCGACTGGAGCTGACTCAGCACCAGCACCAGCTACACACACAGCATCATGGGTAAAAACCCAACAACATAACATAGGTAAACACAAAAAAGGACAACACTCTGCAGAAGTAAACAAGTAAACACTAGTTAACAAGTAAACACAAGTTAACATTTGCTGAAACTTGTCATTTCAGGGAATTAATTAACTGACCTCTGATTGGTTGAGGAGGGCCTTACTGTATATCTTTCCTCAGATTGGTTCATTTACATGGCATGTGTGTAATCTTACCTGGTACATGGCATATTTGGGGATGATCTTGAGGCTGCGCAGTGTGATCCTGAGGTGCATGAACATGATGGCTACAGGCCACAGTGCTATGATGGTCAGGACCCCCACACCTGGGTTAATCCAGATGGCTGCTCCGGTTATCGCCATCTGGAACACACACACACACACACAGTGTTGGGAGTGTTTGTATTGAGAATGTGTTCTCTTCTTTTGACGCCCAATTTTGTGTGTGTGTGTGTGTGTGTGTGTGTGTGTGTGTGTGTGTGTGTGTGTGTGTGTGTGTGTGTGTGTGTGTTGACACCCCACACTCACATCTGCGATGTCGAAGTTGCCATTGGTCCAGAGGATGATTGATAGTATGGTGAAGGCGATCTTTAGCACGGCAAACTGGAACGATCCCAACTTCAGCAGGAACAGACTCCGTCTGGGGAAAACCAGAGGAAAACATTCAACAAATATTTTAAATGGAAAATAATAATTAAATTTGTACATATTTCTAAAATGTTGTTATAGGCCATGCCTATAGGGGACAGTGACCAGTAGGTGGCATACTTGGAGTGATAATGTCAGATGAGCTGTGAGACATGGAGGGGCCCATACAGAACCAGTGTGAGTGGCCAGGGGCACATTGAACCTGCCAGATCCTTTACAAATCCACTGTTTTACTGTTTTACTACTAATCTAGTAGCTGGACTCTGACGCAACTAAGAAACAGGTCTTGCTATGAAGTACATTTGATCCTAAACAGTGCGTGCGTGTGAGTACGTGTTTGTGTATGCATGTGTTACCGTGTGATGTTAACATGGGGTAGACAGGGGCAGCAGCAACAACAGGGACCAGTACTGATCCTCAGTTTGTTTTTCCCTGCTCGCCGTAGAAACGCCTCGTCACCCCCCACTTCCTCAATCATCAGCACCAGGAACTTAAACACTACGATCGCAAAATAGCTGCGGAGACAGACACACGTTACACACCCACAACACAAATATACAACAAGGGAAGGAGGGAATAAAAGATGGACAGAGGGAGAGATGGGTTTGGAAAGAACTACACAAGCACGGATTTAGACACTCAATATTGTAATAGTGTTTTTAGTATCGCTCTGTATGTTTTGCTGACACAGTGTGTGTCTTCCTACAGAGTTTCCTGCCTGTCACAGCAGGGGTCTGAGATCCACACTGGGAGAGAAGGAAGGTGGAGGAGAGGAAAGGAAAGAGGATATGTCAAGAAAGAGAAACTGATATGTACAGAAAGCGAAAGACAGAAGGAAAGAGAGAAGAGAAAAGGAGCGAAGGATGAGTGACATACCAGGCAGAGGTCATGTCAGTGAACATGGTGGCTCGGGGAATCCACATCCCCAGACAGGACATGGTGGCGATCACCTGACACACACAGACATACAGACTTAGTCTGGATGCTTGTTCAATGCATCCTTCCTAACCGTGCTACTGCCCTAGAATTTCCTAGTAAATGGACAGGATGGGACCTGTTCACTGGACGTGCTACCTTGTCCCAGACCTGCTGTTTTGGACTCTCTCTACTGCACCTGCTGTCTAAATCTGAATGATCAGCTATGAAAAGCCAACTGACATTTACTCCTGAGGTGCTGACCTGTTGCACCCTCTACATCCACTGTGATGATGATTATTATCATCATCATCAGACCCTGCTGGTCATCTATGAACGTTTGAACATCTTGGCCATGTTCTGTTATAACCTCCACCTGGCACAGCTCGAAGAGGACTGGCCACCCCTCATAGCCTGGTTCCTCTCTAGGTTTCTTCCTAGGTTCTGGCCTTTCTAGGGGTTTTAGGCTGGGTTTCCCTACAGCACTTTGTGACATTGGCTGATGTAAAAAGGGCTTTATAAATACATTTGGTTGATGGGTCACAAGTTCACAAAAGTTTTGTTTTTGTTTTTTGGCCGCATGTGTTTGTACTGTAGCACAATGAGTTGTCACAGAGAGGACATGAGAGTAGTAAGTACCAGATTGCACCTTTAAAGCCTCCTGATAAATCGGTATGTTCTTACCGGTGCTGCCCCATTGACCCAGATGATGGCGCTCTTCTTGTGGGAGGGAACATTCCGGTAGATGTACCAACACTCCTCTATGTAGACCAGCATGGACACCACTGCCATGAAGGTCAGCACAGAGTACAGGATGATACCAAATATGTCCAACTCTAAGGACAGAGAGAGAGAGGTGAAAACGAGAGAGTGAGAGAGAGAGGTGAAAACGAGAGAGTGAGAGAGAGAGGTGAAAACGAGAGAGTGAGAGAGAGGTGAAAACGAGAGCGAGGTGAAAACGAGAGCGAGGTGAAAACGAGAGAGAGAGAGAGAGGTGAAAACGAGAGCGAGAGAGAGGTGAAAACGAGAGCGAGAGAGAGGTGAAAACGAGAGAGAGAGAGAGTGAAAACGAGAGAGAGAGAGAGGTGAAAACGAGAGAGAGAGAGAGGTGAAAACGAGAGAGAGAGAGAGGTGAAAACGAGAGAGAGAGAGAGAAAAACGAGAGAGAGAGAGAGGTGAAAACGAGAGAGAGAGAGGTGAAAACGAGAGAGAGATGAAAACGAGAGAGAGATGAAAACGAGAGAGAGAGAGAGAGAGAGAGAAAAACAAGAGAGAGGGGTGAAAACGAGAGAGAGGGGTAAAAACGAGAGAGAGAGAGAAAAACGAGAGAGAGAGAGAGAGAGAGAGAGAGAGAGAGAGAGGTGAAAACGAGAGAGAGAGAGAGGTGAAAACGAGAGAGAGAGAGAGAGAGAGAGAGGTGAAAACAAGAGAGAGAGAGAGAGAGAGAGAGGTGAAAACGAGAGAGAGAGAGAGAGGTGAAAACGAGAGAGAGAGAGAGAGGTGAAAACGAGAGAGAGAGAGAGAGGTGAAAAACGAGAGAGAGAGAGAGGAGGTAAAACGAGAGAGAGAGAGGAGGTGAAAACGAGAGAGAGAGAGGAGAGAGAGAGAAAAACAAGAGAGAGAGAGGGGTAGAAACGAGAGAGAGGGAAAAAACGAGAGAGAGAGAGAGTGAAAAACGAGAGAGAGAGAGGTGAAAACGAGAGAGAGAGAGGTGAAAACGAGAGAGAGAGAGAGGTGAAAACGAGAGAGAGAGAGAGAGAAAACGAGAGAGAGAGAGAGAGAGAGAGAGAGGTAAAAACGAGAGAGAGAGAGAGAGGTGAAAACGAGAGAGAGAGAGAGAGAGAGGGAGAGGTGAAAAACGAGAAGAGAGAGAGAGAGAGAGAGTGAAAACGAGAGAGAGAGAGAGAGAGAGAGAAAACGAGAGAGAGAGAGAGAGAGGTGAAAACGAGAGAGAGAGAGAGAGGTGAAAACGAGAGAGAGAGAGAGTGAAAACGAGAGAGAGAGAGAGGTGAAAACGAGAGAGAGAGAGAGAGAGAGAGAGAGGTGAAAACGAGAGAGAGAGAGAGAGAGAGAGGTGAAAACGAGAGAGAGATGAAAACGAGAGAGGTGAAAACGAGAGAGAGATGAAAACGAGAAGAGAGAGAGGTGAAAACGAGAGAGAGAGGTGAAAACGAGAGAGAGAGAGAGAGGTGAAAACGAGAACGAGAGAGAGAGAGAGAGAGGTGAAAACGAGAGAGAGAGAGAGAGGTGAAAACGAGAGAGAGAGAGAGAGGTGAAAACGAGAGAGAGAGAGAGGGTAAAAACGAGAGAGAGAGAGAGAGGTGAAAAACGAGAGAGAGAGAGAGAGGTGAAAAACGAGAGAGAGAGAGAGAGAGAGGTGAAAACGAGAGAGAGAGAGAGGTGAAAACGAGAGAGAGAGAGAGGTGAAAACGAGAGAGAGAGAGAGGTGAAAACGAAAGAGAGAGAGAGTGAAAACGAAGAGAGAGAGAGGTGAAAAACGAGAGAGAGAGAGAGGTAAAAACGAAAGAGAGAGAGAGGTGAAAACGAAAGAGAGAGAGAGAGAGAGGGGTAAAAACGAGAGAGAGAGGTAAAAACGAGAGAGAGGGGTAAAAACGAGAGAGAGGGGTAAAAACGAGAGAGAGAGAGAGAGAGAGAGAGAGAGGTGTAAAAACGAGAGAGAGGTGAAAAAACGAGAGAGAGGTGAAAAACGAGAGAGAGAGAGAGGTGAGAAAAACGAGAGAGAGGTGTAAAAACGAGAGAGAGAGAGGTGTAAAACGAGAGAGAGAGAGGTGTAAAAACGAGAGAGAGAGGTGTAAAAACGAGAGAGAGAGAGAGGTAAAAACGAGAGAGAGGGGTAAAAACGAGAGAGAGGTGTAAAAACGAGAGAGAGAGGTAAAAACGAGAGAGAGAAAAACGAGAGAGAGAGGTGTAAAAACGAGAGAGAGGTGTAAAAACGAGAGAGAGAGGTGTAAAAACGAGAGAGAGAGGTGTAAAAACGAGAGAGAGAGAGAGAGAGAGGTGTAAAAACGAGAGAGAGAGAGAGAGTGAAAAACGAGAGAGAGAGAGAGAGAGAGTGAAAAAAGAGAGAGAGAGAGAGAGAGAGAGAGAGAGGTGAAAAAACGAGAGAGAGAGAGAGAGAGAGAGAGAGAGGTGAAAAAACGAGAGAGAGAGAGAGAGAGAGAGAGGAGAAAAAACGAGAGAGAGAGAGAGAGAGAAAAACGAGAGAGAGAGAGGTGAAAAAGAGAGAGAGAGAGAGGTGAAAAACGAGAGAGAGAAAAACGAGAGAGAGAGAGAAAAGAGAAACGAGAGAGAGAGAGAGGAAAAAACGAGAGAGAGAGGTGTAAAAAAGAGAGAGAGAGAGAGGTGAAAAAAAGAGAGAGAGGTGTAAAAACGAGAGAGAGAGAGAGAGAGAGAGGTGTAAAAACGAGAGAGAGTGTAAAAACGAGAGAGAGAGAGGGGTAAAAACGAGAGAGAGAGAGGTGTAAAAACGAGAGAGAGAGTGTAAAAACGAGAGAGAGAGAGAGAGAGAGGTGTAAAAACGAGAGAGAGAAAACGAGAGAGAGAGAGAGGTGTAAAAACGAGAGAGAGAGAGAGGTAAAAACGAGAGAGAGAGAGGTAAAAACGAGAGAGAGAGGTGTAAAAACGAGAGAGAGAGAGGTGTAAAAACGAGAGAGCGAGAGAGAGAGAGAGAGGTGAAAAACGAGAGAGAGAGAGAGAGAGAGGTGTAAAAACGAGAGAGAGAAACGAGAGAGAGGTGAAAAAAGAGAGAGAGAGAGAGAGAGAGAGAGAAAAACGAGAGGTGAAAAACGAGAGAGAGAGAGAGAAAAAAACGAGAGAGAGAGAGAGAGGTGAAAAACGAGAGAGAGAGAGGTGTAAAAAGAGAGAGAGAGGTGTAAAACGAGAGAGAGAAAAAAAAAACGAGAGAGGTGTAAAAAGAGAGAGAGAGAGAGAGAGGTGAAAAACGAGAGAGAGAGAGAGAGAGAAAAACGAGAGAGAGAGAGAGAGTGAAAAACGAGAGAGAGGTGAAAAAACGAGAGAGAGAGAGAGAGGTGAAAAAACGAGAGAGAGAGGTGTAAAACGAGAGAGAGAGAGAGAGGTGAAAAAACGAGAGAGAGAGAGAGAGAGAGAGAGAGGTGAAAACGAGAGAGAGAGAGAGAGGTGAAAAAACGAAAAGAGAGAGAGAGAGAGTGAAAAACGAGAGAGAGAGAGAGAGGTGAAAAAGAGAGAGAGAGAGAAAAACGAGAGAGAGAGTGAAAAACGAGAGAGAGAGAGAGAGAGAGAGAGAGGGTGAAAAACGA